>NC_056454.1:47858001-47925501 GCF_018296145.1 Oncorhynchus tshawytscha
ATAACAGTACTTACAGTTGACCGGGGGCAGCTCTAGCAGGGCAGAAATTTGATGAACTGACTTGTTAAAAGGTGCCATCGTTGAATGTTACTGAATTCTTCAGTAAGGCCATTCTACTGCCAATGTTTCTCGATGGAGATTGCATGGCTGTGTGCTCAATTTTATACATGTCAGCAATAGGTGTAGCAGAATAGACAAAACCACTAATTTGAAGGGGTATACAGGAATGTTTTCAGACCCCTTCTCTTTTTCCACATTTTTGTTACTTTACAGCCTTATTCTAAAATGGATTAAATAAATAAAAATCTATCTACACACAGTACCTCATAATGACAAAGCGAAAACAGGTTTTTGGAAATGTTTGCTAAAAAATAAAAAACAGATACCTTATTTACATTAGTATTCAGACCATTTGCTATGAGACTCAAAATTGACCTCAGGTGCATCCTGTTTCTATTGATCATCCTTCAGATGTTTCTACAAGTTGATTGGAGTCCACCTGTAGTAAATTCATTTGATTGGACATGATTTGGAAAGGGACAGACCTCCATCATTCTTAAATGGAAGAAGTTTGGAACCACCAAGACTCTTCCTAGAGCTGACGACCCAGCTAAACTGAACAATTGGGGGAGAATGGCCTTGGTCAAGGAGGTGACCAAGAATCCGATGGTCACTCTGACGAGCTCCAGAGTTCCTCTGTGGAGATGGGAGAAACTTCTAGAAGGACAACCATCTCTGCAGCACTCCACCAATCAGACCTTTAGGGTGGAGGGGCCAGACGGAAGCCACTCCTCAGTAAAAGGTATGACAGCCTACTTGGAATTTGCCAAAAAGCACCTAAAGGACTCGTAGACCATGACAAACAATATTCTCTGGTCTGATAAAACCAATATTGAACTCTTTGGCCTGTATACCAAGCGTCACGTCTGGAGGAAACCTGGCACCATCCTTACGGTGAAGCATGGTGGTGGCAGCATCATGCTTTGGGGATGTTTTTCAGCGGCAGGGATTGGGAGACTAGTCAGGATTGAGGGAGAGATGAACGGAGCAAAGTACAGAGAGATCCTTGATGAAAACCTGCTCTAGAGCGCCCAGAACCTCAGACTGGGGTTCAAAGGTTCACCTTCCAACAGGACAACGACTCGAAGCACACAGTCAAGACAATGCAGGAGTTGCTTAGAGACTAGTCTCTTAATGTCTTTGAGTGGCCCCGCCAGAGCCTGGACTTGAACCCCGTGCAGCGATGCTCCCCATCCAACCTGACAGAGCTTGAGAAGATCTGCAGAGAATATTGGAGAAATTCCCCAAATACAGGTGTGCCAATCTTGTAGTGCCATACCCAAGAAGATTTGAGTCTGTATTCATTGCCTAAGTTGCTTCAACAAAGTACTGAGTAAAGGGTCTGAATACTTATGTAAATGTGACATTTCTGTTTTTTTGGTTGTTTTTTTTGCTTTTGTCGTTATGGGGTATTGTGTGTAGATTTATGAAGGGAAAAAATGATTTAATCAATTTTTAGAATAAGACAGTAACGTAACAACATGTGGAAACAGTCAAGGGGTCTGAATACTTTCCTAAAGCACTGTATAGTGTAGTTGCGACAGAATCCTCTAAAGAGGTTTATGAGTCGCACCAGCAGCTGGAGAAGTCATCTGTCTGTCTGTGTCCAGGGGGACAGCAGATCTGTACCACAGCCTTCAGCTATACAGCCTAACCCCTAGTCTGGTCCCAACCCTGTCATCACAGAGAGGAAACATCCCCTACCACCAAGGCACTCCGTGTACACAAAATTGTTCCGTGTTGAATCAACACTTATAGTATTACATTTAACACTTGGGTAGTGTGTACTGTATATGGGTCCATACTTTTCAGTGTTATATTAACACTGTGCTTTAGTACTGACGCTATTACACTTTGTCAGTGTTAGTGAATTAACACTTTTAGTGTTAGGCGGTAACACCTCGTATTGTATTTTTAACCGTTACACCAAGAGGCCCTCGGAGTGTGGTGTCAGGAAAATAACCTCACACTCAACGTCAACAAAACTAAGGAGATGATTGTGGACTTCAGGAAACAGCAGAGGGAACACCCCCCCTATCCACATCGATGGAACAGTAGTGGAGAGGGTAGTAAGTTTTAAGTTCCTCGGCGTACACATCACAGACAAACTGAATTGGTCCACCCACACAGACAGCATCGTGAAGAAGGTGCAGCAGCGCCTCTTCAACCTCAGGAGGCTGAAGAAATTCGGCTTGTCACCAAAAGCACTCACAAACTTCTACAGATGCACAATCGAGAGCATCCTGTCGGGCTGTATCACCGCCTGGTACGGCAACTGCTCCGCCCACAACCGTAAGGCTCTCCAGAGGGTTGTGAGGTCTGCACAACGCATCACCGGGGGCAAACTACCTGCCCTCCAGGACACCTACACCACCCGATGTCACAGGAAGGCCATAAAGATCATCAAGGACAACAACCACCCGAGCCACTGCCTGTTCACCCCGCTATCATCCAGAAGGCGAGGTCAATACAGGTGCATCAAAGCTGGGACCAATAGACTGAAAAACAGCTTCTATCTCAAGGCCATCAGACTGTTAAACAGCCACCACTAACATTGAGTGGCTGCTGCCAACACACTGACTCAACTCCAGCCACTTTAATAATGGGAATTAATGGGAAATGATGTAAAATATATCACTAGCCACTTTAAACAATGCTACCTAATATAATGTTTACATACCCTACATTATTCATCTCATATGTATATGTATGATACTGTACTCTATATCATCGACTGCATCCTTATGTAATACATGTATCACTAGCCACTTTAACTATGCCACTTTGTTTACATACTCATCTCATATGTATATACTGCACTCAATACCATCTACTGTATCTTGCCTAAGCTGCTCTGTACCATCACTCATTCATATATCTTTATGTACATATTCTTTATCCCCTTACACTGTGTATAAGACAGTAGTTTTGGAATTGTTAGCTAGATTACTTGTTGGTTATTACTGCATTGTCGGAACTAGAAGCACAAGCATTTCGCTACACTCGCATTAACATCTGCTAACCATGTGTATGTGACAAATACAATTTGATTTGATTTGATATCCCTCACTGTTGGGTTAAGGACACCACAATATTATTTACCTTTAATGTCACTATTATGTTAGGAATGACAAAGATTTCAGAACTGGCAGCAGACATGCTCAAACTTTAATTAAGATAACCACAGACCACTTAAAGTGGTATAGCTCTTCAACTCACAGGTGTCCAAAAATAACTAACTGAAAGCCACCCCCCACTAAGCCACGTCTCCAATATAATTGATTTGTGTGCCTTGCTTTCTTGGATGAATTGTAGAATTACCACACATGACTGTATTTATTAGTGACAGAGACATGTTTGTTGAATTCATACATTTTCAGTCCTGTGACCTTTTAATGACAATACATTATTTTAAGCCCTAGTTTTGCGCGAATACAGATGCCTGAAACTCATTGTTTACAGGCCACATCAGGCATGCAAGTCACATTATGACAAATTATGTGCAATTCCTATTGGAATCCAGACAGAGTTAGTAACTCCAACAGTTGACATTTTTTCATTCAGTGTTGTCAACTTTGTTAAAAGAGACGACCTGAACCATTTAAAATGGAACAACTATTTCAGTAATGGGTGTAATAATTCTAACTAACCAACTGATTGGATTAGTTTAGAAAGTTAATTATCTTTGTGTAGCTTAACCAATCGATCAATGTATATGCAAAAAAACACAGATTATAATATCAATCTACCTGCAGTATAGCATGCTGGGAAATATGACAATGATGGGCATGGTTTTTTGATGGGAATGTTTTTTTACTCTACACAAAGTAAAACTGATCACACTCACCTCTGGTTATTAATCCTGGGGTTATTTTACACCAAGGAGTGTAAAATCAACACTAGAAATGCTACACTGGCCTCCCGGGTGGCGCAGTGGTTAAGGGCGCTGTACTGCAGCACCAGCTGTGCCACCAGAGACTCTGGGTTCGCACCCAGGCTCTGTCGCAACCGGCCGCGACCGGGAGGTCCGGTGGGCGAACCACAATTGGCCCAGCGTCGTCCGGGTTAGGGAGGGCTTGGCCGGTAGGGATATCCTTGACTCATCACACACCAGCGAGTGCTGTGGCGGGCCGGGCGCAGTGCACCCTAACCAAGGTAGCCAGGTGCACGGTGTTTCCTCCGACACATTGGTGCGGCTGGCTTCCGGGTTGGATGCGCGCTGTGTTAAGAAGCAGTGAGGCTTGGTTGGGTTGTGTAACGGAGGACGCATGACTTTCAACCTTCGTCTCTCCCGAGCTCGTACGGGAGTTGTAGCGATGAGACAAGATAGTAACTACTACAACAATTGGATACAAAAAATTGGGGAGAAAAAGGGTCAAATTCAACAACAAAAAATGTTAAACACTGAACTGAAACAAATCAACGCCAGGTTAACACCGGCCAATTTGCTATGTGGCCTCATTCATACAGGCGGTCCCATTCTGATCCTTTGCCACTAATTCGTCATTTGACAATCAGATCAGATCTTTTGCCGATAATGGGGGCAAAAGATAAAAATCGATCGTCTACACATGTAAACAACAGGTTTGTAGACTAATAGTGAAATGCTAACTTACCGGTCCTTTTCCAACAATGCAGAGTTTAAGATAAAGGTTTGTTTTAAATATATAAATAGTGACATGAGGAATGAATAACGAATAAAAATAACGAGTTAAATATAAAAAGACTATATAAAGGGACTGCCAGTACTAAGTCGATGTGCAGAGGTAGCAGGTAAGAGGTACAGTAGCTATGCACATATAGGTAGTGGTAAAGGATAGATAATAGACAGTAACAGTAGTATACTGTAGGTTGGGGTAAAGGATAGATAATAGACAGTAACAGCAGTATACTGTAGGTAGGGGTAAAGGATAGATAATAGACAGTAACAGCAGAACAGCAGTGTACTGTAGGTAGGGGTAAAGGATAGATAATAGACAGTAACAGCAGCGTATGTTGTGGACTGTGTGTGTGTGTGTGTGTGTGTGTGTGTGTGGGAGAGAGAGTATATGTGAGCGTGCTATGTGTGTGTGGGCGTATGTAGTGTGTGTGTGGGGGGATTTCAGTGTAAGTATGTTTGAGTGTGTGGGTAGAGTTAGAAAGATAGTGCAGGTAGTCTAGGTAGCCATTTGATTATCTATTTAGCAGTCTTGTTTAGCAGTCTTGTTTAAAGGTCTCATGGCTTTGGGGTAGAATCTGTTCAGGATCCTGTTGTTTCCAGACTTGGTGCATGGTACCGCTTGCCATGCAGTAGCAGAGTGAACAGTCTAAGACCTGGGTGGCTGAGTCTTTGACAATTTTTAGGGCCTTCCTCTGACACCGCCTGGTATAGAGGTCCTGGATAGCAGGCGGCTCAGCCCCAGTGATGTGGCGCCTTGAGGTCGGATTCCTTGCAGTTGCCGTACCAAGCAGTGATGCAGCCAGTCAAGATGCTCTCAGTGGTCCAACCAGTCAAGATGCTCTCAGTGGTGCAGCCAGTCAAGATGCTCTCAGTGGTGCAGCCAGTCAAGATGCTCTCAGCGGTGCAGCCAGTCAAGATGCTCTCAATGGTGCAGCCAGTCAAGATGCTCTCAGCGGTGCAGCCAGTCAAGATGCTCTCAGTGGTGCAGCCATTCAAGATGCTCTCAGCGGTGCAGCCAGTCAAGATGCTCTCAGTGGTGCAGCCAGTCAAGATTCTCTCAGCGGTGCAGCTGTAGAACTTACTGAGGATCTGAGGGCCCATGCCAAATCTTTTAAGCCTCCTGAGGGGGGAACAGGCTCTGACGTGCCTCCTTCACAACTGTGTGGGTGTGATGTGGACTCCGAGGAACTTGAAGCTCTCGGCCCTCCGTTTCCTGTTGTCCACAATCGTCTCTTTTGTCTTGCTGACGTTGAGGGAGAGGTTGTTGCCCTGGTACATCACTGCCAGGTCTCTGACCTCCTCCCTATAGTCTGCCTCATCATCGTCGTCGTCCAAATCGAGGTTAGTGATAGGCTGTTCTGATCGTAGGAAACGATGGTGGAAACATTACGGACAAAAAAAGAGTTACGATCAGCGCAAAAAAACACCACACAAAATAGCAGAACTGGTCCGGATCCCGTAAGACAGCAGCTATCCACTTAACGTCAGAAAATGGGCTGCATGTGTCACGGCCGTCGAAAGAAATGGACCAAAGCGCAGCGTGGTAAGCGTACATTTCCTTTTTTATTTCAAATGTCACCAACAAAACAACAACCGAGGACACAACCATGAAGCTTACAGGGTATTAGTGCCACTAATAAAGATAACTACCAACACTGAAAGGAGGAAAAAGGGCTGCCTAAGTATGATTCCTAATCAGAGACAACGATAGACAGCTGTCCCTGATTGAGAACCATACCCGGCCAAAACATAGAAATAAAGAAACATAGAAAACAAAACATAGAATGCCCCCCCCCAAATCACACCCTGACCAAACCAAATAGAGAAATAAAACGTCTCTCTAGGGTCAGGGCGTGACAGCCTGTGTAAACTCCACTGAACGTCAGAAAAGTAAACTCAGCCCATTATACAGTATATCCCGAAAAGGATTGGAAATATATCAACAAAATAAACATATCAATAGTATAGTCGTATCTAGTTCCACCTTTTCCACCTCCATCTATCCAATCCAAATCTACGAGGACTACAGTTTATTTCTGGAAGGAGTGAGTGGTGTGATTGACAGCATGTAACTCCAACCACTGTATTCTTCTGAAATCTGATTGGCAGACTATATCCAATCCCCACTGTATTCTTCTGAAATCTGATTGGCAGACTATATCCAATCCCCACTGTATTCTTCTGAAATCTGATTGGCAGACTATATCCAATCCCCAATGTATTCTTCTGAAATCTGATTGGCAGACTATATCCAATCCCCACTGTATTCTTCTGAAATCTGATTGGCAGACTATATCCAATCCCCAATGTATTCTTCTGAAATCTGATTGGCAGACTATATCCAATCCCCAATGTATTCTTCTGAAATCTGATTGGCAGACTATATCCAATCCCCACTGTATTCTTCTGAAATCTGATTGGCAGACTATATCCAACCCCCACTGTATTCTTCTGAAATCTGATTGGCAGATTATATCCAATCCCCACTGTATTCTTCTGAAATCTGATTGGCAGACTATATCCAACCCCCACTGTATTCTTCTGAAATCTGATTGGCAGACTATATCCAATCCCCACTGTATTCTTCTGAAATCTGATTGGCAGACTATATCCAACCCCCACTGTATTCTTCTGAAATCTGATTGGCAGATTATATCCAATCCCCAATGTATTCTTCTGAAATCTGATTGGCAGACTATATCCAATCCCCACTGTATTCTTCTGAAATCTGATTGGCAGACTATATCCAATCCCCACTGTATTCTTCTGAAATCTGATTGGCAGACTATATCCAACCCCCACTGTATTCTTCTGAAATCTGATTGGCAGATTATATCCAATCCCCACTGTATTCTTCTGAAATCTGATTGGCAGACTATATCCAATCCCCAATGTATTCTTCTGAAATCTGATTGGCAGACTATATCCAATCCCCACTGTATTCTTCTGAAATCTGATTGGCAGACTATATCCAATCCCCACTGTATTCTTCTGAAATCTGATTGGCAGACTATATCCAACCCCCACTGTATTCTTCTGAAATCTGATTGGCAGATTATATCCAATCCCCAATGTATTCTTCTGAAATCTGATTGGCAGACTATATCCAATCCCCACTGCCCCCCCCCCACACACACACACACACATCTCCACCTCTCTTGTCTGATGGCTTCTCCATGTTGCTTTTCTCATGCCTGCCATTCCATCCCATTCCGTCCCATCCTGCTTTCCCACCCAAACAAACCCAGGCAGGGAACAGAGCAGCGTGGACTTTTTCCACAGGCATGTCCTGCGTCTGAAATGGCACCCTATTCACTATGCAGTGCACTACTTTTGACCAGGGGCCCTATAGAGAATAGGGTGCACTACATAGGGAATTAGGGTGCCATTTCAGATGCTGCCACAGTTTTCCATGAGACCACCATGGGATATCTGGACGGAGCAGCATGACACTGGATCGTTTTCCAAAGTGAATTTTCACAGATAATCGTGAGTCAAATGTAAAACGTTGCTTCTTTCTATTGTCATGCCTTTTTCTTTGTGGTTTTCAGGGTTTTAGAGTTTACTGTAACAGCCAATTAAAACGCCTCGTTTAGCAAATGGCTTGTTAAGAGGATGCTTTGTTGTAATGAAGGTAAAGGTCCTGTGCAACCGTTTTGATCTCAATATCATATTTTCTTCTGGTTAAAAGTTAAGTACCTTACTGTGATTGTCTTCAATTCAAATGGTACATTTTTTTTATTTTAAATACCTGCTTCTTAGCAAACAGCAATTTCTCAAGCAAAAAAGTGTTGCCAGGACTGTCTGTGAGTGGTCTGTGTGGGGGAGGGATACAATGGAAAAGTAGCTCTTATTGGCAGCGAGGATGAGAACTCTCTTATTGGTCTATCAACTCATTTACCACCAAGTGATTTAACCAAAACTCCATCCCACCAAAAATAGGTTGAAATTTCAGGCGGTCTTTTCAAATAGCTCTTACACTAAAAAGGCATTATCATCATGTGCCCAATTTCACAGCATTATTTCAACCTCATAGTGGGAAAATCATGTTTTTGGCTGCCCTGGGCCTTAACGAGGGGATGCCTCGTTAAACTGGCTGCCCGTACAGTACCGTGTTGCCTGTTTCCTCTCCTTGTGATACCGCCTGGTACTAGCTGTGTATGTGTGTGTGAGTGAGTGAGTGAGAGTGACAAAGACCCAGTGTTTCCTCCCTCCACACCTCACTGAACACCTCTTTCTCTCTCTGTCTCTGTCTCTCTCTCTCTCTCTCTCTCTCTCTCCCTCTCTGTCTCTCTGTCTCTCTCTCTCTCTCTGTTTCTCTCTCTGTCTCTCTCTCTCTCCCTCTCTGTCTCTCTGTCTCTCTCTGTCTCTCTCTCTGTTTCTCTCTCTCCCTGTTTCTCTCTCTCTCTGTTTCTCTCTCTCTCTGTCTCTCTCTGTCTCTCTCTCTCTCTCTCTCTCTCTCTCTCCCTCTCTCCCTCTCTGTCTCTCTCTCTCTCTCTCTCCCTCTCTCCCTCTCTGTCTCTCTCTGTCTCTCTGTCTCTCTCTCTCGCTCTGTTTTCTCTCTCTCTCTGTTTCTCTCTCTCTCTCTCTCTCTCCCGCTCTGTCTCTCTGTCTCTCTGTCTCTCTCTGTCTCTCTCTCTCTCTCTCTCTGTTTCTCTCTCTCTCTGTTTCTCTCTCTCTCTGTTTCTCTCTCTCTCTGTTTCTCTCTCTCTCTCTCTGTTTCTCTCTCTCTCTGTTTCTCTCTCTCTCTCTCCTTCTCTCTCTCCTGATTGAGTAGCAGAGAGCCGTATTTCTAGTCATCTCTCCCACACATGAAACAGAAGCAGAGACGCAGAGGTACTAAGTAACATTGTCGACTGTGGAGGATGTGATTCACTGTGTAATGATACTTGAGGGGAACCAGAGGAAGACACAGGGCTGTGTGTGTGTGTTGTGTTCCTGTGTGTGTGTGTCAACTTTTACGAGTGTGTGTGAGTGTGTGTGTCTTGCAAAGGGTTGCGAGTGAACACACAAGTCACGTGACCCAAAGAGCGCTTAACTTTCTGAGTGGACGGCCACAGCAGGGGGTGCTGGATAATGAGGCTGTTGTCGTGGAGATGATCAGAGCCTCTCTCTCGCTGTCTGATTTGATCTGGGCTAATCCGGGTCACACACAACTGACCCTGTGTGTGTGTGTGTGTGTGTGTGTGTGGGTGTGTGGGTGTGTGTGTGTGTGGGTGTGTGTGTGTGTGTGGGTGTGTGATGCTGTGTACATGCGAACACACACAATCGCTGCACAAATGTAGCCTGTCATTACAGCCATGAACGGTGAGGCATTTTTCAAACGCAAGATACAGAAATAAACTGTGTTTCACACCTGCATTTTGAGCTGATAGTCATTAGTGTTATCTGTCAATATCAACTAGGGATATCATGTCACTTCTCTGGAGATCTCAGAGCGAGCAGGATCTTACGGCCTACCTGAATGGAACAGGATCATACGACCTACCTGAATGGAACAGGATCATACGACCTACCTGAATGCAACAAGATCATATGACCTACCTGAATGCAACAAGATCATATGACCTACCTGAATGCAACAAGATCATATGACCTACCTGAATGCAACAAGATCATATGACCTACCTGAATGCAACAAGATCATATGACCTACCTGAATGCAACAAGATCATATGACCTACCTGAATGCAACAAGATCATATGACCTACCTGTATGGAGCAGGATCATACGGCCTACCTGTATGGAGCACAGGTTTCAGGATCGGATGGAAAGCATGATCTGTCTGTATCCTTTTTCTTCCTCACAAATATCCAAATTCATTTGCCAGAATATGTTACAGATGTAGGATCTTAATTTGAGCCAGTTTGCTGCAGCAAAAGGAAATGTGAATTGTTATGCAGTTTATAATTCATGCACATGTTTGTAGTGGTTGATACATTTTTCGTTAGGACAAATCAAGTCTGACATTTTAAAGCGGAAATGAGAAACTTTAGAAGCCTTTTTAAACCTTGTGTACACTACAAGTTTGCATTTTCTGCTGTACAGGAACATTTCCAGCAACAAAAGAGTGATCAAATTAAGATCCTACATCTGTACATCTTAGTCCCATCACGTATTGAAGGCAGTACAACGTTACAACTATCTTTAGACATATAGCCAGTAGGCTTACCCACCACTGAGGTATGTAATTAATCCACCCAAACTGGGCCTATCTGATACATGAACAAGATCAATGAAATCACCAGTTAGCCTATTGTACTGGCAAAGATGGGCTCGTCCGCAGCAGATAATATGGATAATATGATTTTATATGGATAATATGATATATATATATATATATATGGATAATATTTAATTATTTATTTATTTATTTCACCTTTATTTAACCAGGTAGGCAAGTTGAGAACAAGTTCTCATTTACAATTGCGACCTGGCCAAGATAAAGCAAAGCAGTTCGACAGATACAACGACACAGAGTTACACATGGAGTAAAACAAACATACAGTCAATAGTACAGTATAAACAAGTCTATATACGATGTGAGCAAATGAGGTGAGATAAGGGAGGTAAAGGCAAAAAAAGGCCATGGTGGCAAAGTAAATACAATATAGCAAGTAAAACACTGGAATGGTAGTTTTGCAATGGAAGAATGTGCAAAGTAGAAATAAAAATAATGGGGTGCAAAGGAGCAAAATAAATAAATAAATTAAAATTAAATACAGTTGGGAAAGAGGTAGTTGTTTGGGCTAAATTATAGGTGGGCTATGTACAGGTGCAGTAATCTGTGAGCTGCTCTGACAGTTCGTGCTTAAAGCTAGTGAGGGAGATAAGTGTTTTCAGTTTCAGAGATGTTTGTAGTTCGTTCCAGTCATTGGCAGCAGAGAACTGGAAGGAGAGGCGGCCAAAGAAAGAATTGGTTTTGGGGGTGACTAGAGAGATATACCTGCTGGAGCGTGTGCTACAGGTGGGAGATGCTATGGTGACCAGCGAGCTGAGATAAGGGGGGACTTTACCTAGCAGGGTCTTGTAGATGACATGGAGCCAGTGGGTTTGGCGACGAGTATGAAGCGAGGGCCAGCCAACGAGAGCGTACAGGTCGCAATGGTGGGTAGTATATGGGGCTTTGGTGATATGGTGATATAATATGATATATATATATATATATATGGATAATATAATATGGATAATATATATATATATATATATATATATATATATATATATATATATATATATATATATATATATATATATATATATATATATATATATGGATAATAGGATTTATATATGGATAATATGATATATATATATATATGGATAATATGATATATATATGGATAATAGGATTTATATATGGATAATACTATATATATATGGATAATATGATATATATGGATAATATGATATATATATATATGGATAATACTATATATATATGGATAATATGATATATATGAATAATATGATATATATATATGGATAATATGACATATATATGGATAATATGATTTTATATATGGATAATATGATTTATATATAGATAATATGATATATATGGATAATATGATATATATATGGATAATATTATATATATATATGGATAATATTATATATATATGGATAATATGATATAATTTTTTGCAAATGTATAAAAAAATAAAAATAAAAACAGAAATAACCTATTTACATTCGTTTTCAGACCCTTGGCAGTGAGACTCGAAATTGGTCTCAGGTGCATCCTGTTTCTATTGATCATCCTTCACATGTTTCTACAACTTGATTGGAGTCCACCTGTGGTAAATTCAATTGATTGGACAGTGGTTGAAGGAATTGTCCGTAGAGCTCCGAGACAGAATTGTGTCGAGGTACAGATCTAGGGAAGGGTACCAAAATATGTCTGCAGCATTGAAGGTCCCCAAGAACACAGTGGCCTCCGTCATTCTTAAATGGAAGAGGTTTGGAACCACCAAGACTATTCCTAGAGCTGGCTGCCCGGTCAAACTGAGCCATCGGGGGAGAAGGGCCATGGTCAGGGAGGTGACTAAGAACCCGATGGTCACTCTGTCAGAGCTCCAGAGTTCCTCTTTGGAGATGGGAGAACCTTCCAGAAGGACAACCATCTCTGCAGCACTCCACCAACCAGACTCAAATCAAATCAAATTTTATTTGTCACATACACATGGTTAGCAGATGTTAATGCGAGTGTAGCGAAATGCTTGTGCTTCTAGTTCCGACAATGCAGTAATAACCAACAAGTAATCTAACTAACAATTCCAAAACTACTGTCATACACAGTGTAAGGGGATAAAGAATATGTACATAAAGATATATGAATGAGTGATGGTACAGAGCGGCATAGGCAAGATACAGTAGATGGTATCGAGTACAGTATATACATATGAGATGAGTATGTAAACAAAGTGGCATAGTTAAAGTAGCTAGTGATACATGTATTACATAAGGATGCAGTCGATGATATAGAGTACAGTATCTACGTATGCATATGAGATGAACAATGTAGGGTATGTAAACATTATATTAGGTAGCATTGTTTAAAGTGGCTAGTGATATATTTTACATCATTTCCCATCAATTCCCATTATTAAAGTGGCTGGAGTTGAGTCAGTGTGTTGGCAGCAGCCACTCAATGTTAGTGGTGGCTGTTTAACAGTCTGATGGCCTTGAGATAGAAGCTGTTTTTCAGTCTCTCAGTCCCAGCTTTGATGCACCTGTACTGACCTCGCCTTCTGGATGATAGCGGGGTGAACAGGCAGTGGCTCAGGTGGTTGTTGTCCTTGATGATCTTTATGGCCTTCCTGTAACATCGGGTGGTGTAGATGTCCTGGAGGGCAGGTAGTTTGCCCCCGGTGATACGTTGAGCAGACCTCACTACCCTCTGGAGAGCCTTACGGTTGTGGGCGGAGCAGTTGCTGTACCAGGCCGTGATACAGCCCGCCAGGATGCTCTCGATTGTGCATCTGTAGAAGTTTGTGAGTGCTTTTGGTGACAAGCCGAATTTCTTCAGCCTCCTGAGTTTGAAGAGGCGCTGCTGCGCCTTCTTCACGATGCTGTCTGTGTGGGTGGACCAATTCAGTTTGTCTGTGATGTGTATGCCGAGGAACTTAAAACTTGCTACCCTCTCCACTACTGTTCCATCGATGTGGATAGGGGGGTGTTCCCTCTACTGTTTCCTGAAGTCCACAATCATCTCCTTAGTTTTGTTGATGTTAAGTGTGAGGTTATTTTCCTGACACCACACTCCGAGGGCCCTCACCTCCTCCCTGTAGGCCGTCTCGTCGTTGTTTGTAATCAAGCCTACCACTGTTGTGTCGTCCGCAAACTTGATGATTGAGTTGGAGGCGTGCGTGGCCACGCAGTCATGGGTGAACAGGGAGTACAGGAGAGGACTCAGAACACACCCTTGTGGGGCCCCAGTGTTGAGGATCAGCGGGGTGGAGATGTTGTTGACTACCCTCACCACCTGGGGGCGGCCCGTCAGGAAGTCCAGTACCCAGTTGCACAGGGCGGGGTCGAGACCCAGGGTCTCGAGCTTGATGACGAGCTTGGAGGGTACTATAGTGTTAAATGCCGAGCTGTAGTCGATGAACAGCATTCTCACATAGGTATTCCTCTTGTCCAGATGGGTTAGGGCAGTGTGCAGTGTGGTTGAGATTGCATCGTCTGTGGACCTATTTGGGCGGTAAGCAAATTGGAGTGGGTCTAGGGTGTTAGGTAGGGTGGAGGTGATATGGTCCTTGACTAGTCTCTCAAAGCACTTCATGATGACGGAAGTGAGTGCTACGGGGTGGTAGTCGTCCGGCCTGCAGCCTTGCGAGGGTTAACACGTTTAAATGTTTTACTCACCTCGGCTGCAGTGAAGGAGAGGCCGCATGTTTCGGTTGCAGGCCGTGTCAGTGGCACTGTATTGTCCTCAAAGCGGGCAAAAAAGTTATTTAGTCTGCCTGGGAGCAAGACATCCTGGTCCGTGATTGCCTTGTGGAGGGAATAGCTACACTGTTTGTGTTCGGTCATGTTACCGGTCACCTTGCCCTGATTAAAAGCAGTGGTTCGCGCTTTCAGTTTCACGCGAATGCTGCCATCAATCCACGGTTTCTGGTTTGGGAATGTTTTAATCGTTGCTATGGGAACGACATCTTCAACGCACGTTCTAATGAACTCGGACACCGAATCAGCGTATTCGTCAATGTTGTTGTCTGACGCAATACGAAACATATCCCAGTCCACGTGATGGAAGCAGTCTTGGAGTGTGGAATCAGATTGGTCGGACCAGCGTTGAACAGACCTCAGCGTGGGAGCTTCTTGTTTTAGTTTCTGTCTGTAGGCAGGGATCAACAAAATGGAGTCGTGGTCAGCTTTTCCGAAAGGAGGGCGGGGCAGGGCCTTATATGCGCCGCGGAAGTTAGAATAGCAGTGATCCAAGGTTTTGCCAGCCCTGGTTGCGCAATCGATATGCTGATACAATTTAGGGAGTCTTGTTTTCAGATTAGCCTTGTTAAAATCCCCAGCTACAATGAATGCAGCCTCAGGATGTATGGATTCCAGTTTGCAAAGAGTCAAATAAAGTTCGTTCAGAGCCATCGATGTGTCTGCTTGGGGGGGAATATATACGGCTGTGATTATAATCGAAGAGAATTCCGTTGGTAGATAATGCGGTCGACATTTGATTGTGAGGAATTCTAAATCAGGTGAACAGAAGGACTTGAGTTCCTGTATGCCTTTGTGACCACACCACGTCTCGTTAGCCATAAGGCATACGCCCCCGCCCCTCTTCTTACCAGAAAGATGTTTGTTTCTGTCGGCGCGATGCGTGGAGAAACCAGCTGGCTGCACCGACTCCGATAGCGTCTCTCCAGTGAGCCATGTTTCCGTGAAGCAAAGAACGTTACAATCTCTGATGTCCCTCTGGAATGCTACCCTTGCTCGGATTTCATCAACCTTGTTGTCAAGAGACTGGACATTGGCGAGAAGTATACTGGGGAGTGGTGCACGATGTGCCTGTCTCCGGAGTCTGACCAGAAGACCGCTACGTTTCCCTCTTTTACGAAGTCGTTTTTTTGGGTCGCCACTCCTCAGTAAAAGTAAAAGGCACATAACAGCCCGCTTGGAGTTTGCCAAAAGGCACCTAAAGGACTCTCAGACCGTGAGAAACAAGGTTCTCTGGTCTGATGAAACCAAGATTAAACTCTTTGGCCTGAATGCCAAGCGTCATGTCTGGAGAAAACCTGGCACCATCCCTATGGTGAAGCATGGTGGAGGCACCATCCCTACGGTGAAGCATGGTGGAGACACCATCCCTATGATGAAGCATGGTGGTGGCAGCATCATGCTGTGGGGATGTTTTCAGCGGCAGGGATTGGGAGACTAGTCAGGATTGAGGGAAAAATGAACGGAGCAAAGTACAGAGAGGTTCTTGACGAAAACCTACTCCAGTGCTCAGGACCTCAGACTGTGGTGAAGGTTCACCTTCCAACAGAACAACGACCCTAAGCACACAGCCAAGACAATGCAGGAGTGACTTCAGGACAAGTCTCTGAATGTCCTTGAGTGGCCAACCCAGAGCCCAGACTTGAACCCGATCAAACATCTCTGGAGAGACCTGAAAATAGCTGGGCAGCGATGCTCCCCATCCAACCTGACAGAGCTGGAGAGGATCTGCAGAGAAGAATGGGAGAAACTCCCCAAATACAGGTGTGCCAAGCTTGTAGTGTCATACCCAAGAATATTCTAGGCTGTAATAGCTGCCAAAGGTGCTTCAACAAAGTACTGTCTGAATACTGAATATGTAAATGTGATATTTCCGTTTCTTTTTTTCAATACATTTGAAAAAATAAAAAAATAAAAAAATTGTTTTGTCGTTATGGGGTATTGTGATGTCATTATGGGGTATTGTGATGTCGTTATGGGGTAATGTGATGTCATTATGGGGTATTGTGTGTAGATTGATGAAGGGGAAAAAACGATTTAATCCATTTTAGAATAAGGCTGTAACCTAACAAAATGTGTAAAAAGTGAAGGGTTCTGAATAGTTTCTGAATGCCCTGTATATCAGTTCTCGTTTATTCCTCGTGTCGTTAGGTTTCTATTTACTTCTCTCTGCGTTGTTGATTTGAATCCCTCATATTAAACACTAATGTTATTCACTACGTTGATGTTTTATACTTACCATCATGTTTTACACTTCTGTTTGTTTAAAAAAAATGTATTTGCTTATTTTATATATTTTCAATGTGAAAAGGCCAGAGGTCATCTGTGATCATTGGAAAGTCTTCAAAAAGGCCAGTAGATGTCATCTGATAAAAGTCCTGAAAGATTCTGCTAGTTAACTGGTACTTAGAAAATGTCCACTATTACTTTGCAGTAATATACCCTCCCTGTGCAGTAATATACCCTCCCTGTCCAGTAATACACCCTCCCTGTCCAGTAATATACCCTCCCTGTGCAGTAGTATACCCTCCCTGTCCAGTAATACACCCTCCCTGTCCAGTAATACACCCTCCCTGTCCAGTAATATACCCTCCCTGTACAGTAATATACCCTCCCTGTCCAGTAATACACCCTCCCTGTCCAGTAATATACCCTCCCTGTCCAGTAATATACCCTCCCTGTCCAGTAATACACCCTCCCTGTCCAGTAATACACCCTCCCTGTCCAGTAATATACCCTCCTGTACAGTAATATACCCTCTCTGTCCAGTAATATACCCTCCCTGTCCAGTAATATACCCTCTCTGTCCAGTAATACACCCTCCCTGTCCAGTAATACACCCAGTAATACACCCCCTGTCCAGTAATATACCCTCCCTGTCCAGTAATATACCCTCCCTGTGCAGTAATACACCCTCCCTGTCCAGTAATATACCCTCTCTGTCCAGTAATATACCCTCTCTGTCCAGTAATATACCCTCTCTGTCCAGTAATATACCCTCCTGTCCAGTAATATACCCTCCCTGTGCAGTAATACACCCTCCCTGTCCAGTAATATACCCTCTCTGTCCAGTAATATACCCTCTCTGTCCAGTAATATACCCTCCCTGTGCAGTAGTATACCCTCCCTGTCCAGTAATATACCCCTCTGTCCAGTAATACACCCTCCTGTCCAGTAATATACCCTCTCTGTCCAGTAATATACCCTCTCTGTCCAGTAATATACCCTCTCTGTCCAGTAATATACCCTCCCTGTCCAGTAATACACCCTCCCTGTCCAGTAATACACCCTCCCTGTCCAGTAATATACCCTCTCTGTCCAGTAATATACCCTCTCTGTCCAGTAATACACCCTCCCTGTCCAGTAATACACCCTCCCTGTCCAGTAATATACCCTCCCTGTGCAAGCCTAACCTCACCTAAGTTTTTGATGTACAGTATGTGTATCAGTGTGTGTGAATGTGCACCTGTGATTGTGCCTTCGGAAAAAAACGTCCTCACTTTGTCTTACCTTTACACACACACATACACAGTCTCTCTCTATCTCGCTAACACACACACACACACACGTTCTCACACGTTCTCTCACAGTGCCCTCTTTGTTCTGGGGTATCCGTTTTGGAAGGGATTTCTGTCAGCGGGGTATTAGATAAGTGCTGCTGAAACTCACAGGCAGATTAACATTGTCCCATTACTGAGACCCATGGGCTCTCATCCCCTGTGTGTGTGTGTGTGTGTGCGTGCGTGCGTGCGTGAGTGTGTGCGTGCGTGTGTGCGTGTGTTTGCATGTTTGCTCCTATCCACTCAGAAAGGAACAGCCAGGAAGGAGTTAATTGAACATGACAATCACCTGTTCACAGATCACTAACACACTCACATACTCATCGTTAATGATAATACTTATTAAAGTCTCAGCCGGTAAGATTTAAGACATATGTTTGACCCAGCCGTCCAATAATCCCCAGGTGTAGGGAGGTATTACATATCCACTATATCTTGTTGTGGTGCACAGCAGATTTATTTATCCACTTCGTAATCAATGGTAGTGTTGTAACTTGGTAACGTATAAATTCAGTTCAGACTGGGGTTGTGTTCATTAAGGCATAAAAGATATATAGCTATGAAAAACAAGCGTTTCTCATTGGTCATGTTCAGGACAGGTGGTACCTTTTGTAGTAGCTCGTCAGTCTTGTTTTCTTCAGTTTCGTACCAATATACAGCCCAGCTCTGCAGTAGGCAGTGTCCGCTAGTGGTCAGGTCAGACAGCGTGGTTAATGTTGTGTGTGAACAGTAACCCGTTGTTTATCTATGGCAGTAGTTCTCAAAGTGGGTAGTCATGAGAATAATATACCTACAATTACATTCAGAAAGTTTTCAACCCCCCCCCCTTGACTTTTTTTCCATAATTTGTTACGCTAAAGACATTTTCTAAAATGTAGTAAAATTGTTTTGTTTTTTTCTCTCAACAATCTACACAAAATACCACATAATGACAAAGCAAAAAGCAGGTTTTTAGAAATTTTAGAAAATGTATAAAAAAATACAAAAGCTGAAATATCAAATTTCAGTAAATATTTAGAACCTTTCCTTTCCTTGGTTGAAGCACCTTGGGCAGCGATTACAGACTCGGGTCTTCTTGCTCTGTCAGGTTGGATGTGGAAGGTCACTGCACAGCTATTTTCAGGTCTCTCCAGAGATGTTTGATGGGGTTCAAGTCCGGGCTCTGGCTGGGCCACACAAGGACATTCAGAGACTTGTCCCGAAGCCACTCCTGCGTTGTCTTGGCTGTGTGCTTAGGGTCGGTGTCCTGTTGGAAGTTGAACCTTCGCCACAGTCTGAAGCCTGGAGCGTTCTGGAGGAGGTTTTCATCAAGGATCTCTCTGTACTCTGCTCCATTCATCTTTCCCTCAAACCTGACTAGTCTCCCAGTCCCTGCCTCTGAAAAAAATCCCCACAGCATGATGCTGCCACCACCATGCTTCACCGTAGGGATGGTGCCAGGTTTCCTCCAGACGTGACGCTTGGCATTCAGGCCAAAGAGTTAAATCTTGGTTTCATCAAACCAGAGAATCTTGTGTCTCATGGTCTGAGAGTCTTTAGGTGCCTTTTGGCAAACTCCAAGCGGGCTGTCGTGTGCCTTTTACTGAGGATATGCTTCCGTCTGGCCACTCTACCATAAAGGCCTGATTGGTGGAGTGCTGCAGAGATGGTTGTCCTTCTGGAAGGTTCTCCCATCTCCACAGAGGAACTCTGGAGCTCTGACAGAGTGACCATCAGGTTCTTGGTTACCTGCCTGACCAAGGCCCTTCTCCCCCGATTGTTCAGTTTGGCTGGGAGGCCAGCTTTAGGAAGAGTCTTGGTAGTTCCAAACTTCCTTCAACCTCATGGCTTGGCATGGCTTGGTTTTGCTCTGACACGCATGTCTGGGTGGTTCCAAACTTCTTCCATTTAAGAATGTCACTGTGTTCTTGGGGGCCTTCAATGCTGCAGATTTTTTTTGGTACTCGTCCCCAGATCTGTGCCTCGACACAATTCTGTCTCCGAGCTCTACGGACAATTCCTTCAACCTCATGGCTTGTTTTTTTGCTCTGACATGCACTGTCAACTGTGAACAAGAACATCTGAAGGATGATCAATAGAAACAGGATGCACCTGAGCTCAATTTCAAGTCTCATAGCAAAGGCTCTGAATACTTAAACAATGAAGGTATGGAGGGATGGGATGGGATGGGATGGGACAGGGGTGAGGGTAAGGGGGTTAACGGTGAAGCATCTCCAGTTCTTCCTGTTCTGTTGGGAATGTAGCCAGGCTACAGCTTGGGTTGTATCTCTGTACTTTACTGGATCTACAAACATACATCAACGTTCTGAGGTCTCAACACAACCTTTTCTTTTTTTTCAAAATAAGTTTCAATGTACAAATTGTTTTCGTGAGCTGTTGTTTTAAAAAAATATATATATTTATAAAACACAGAAAAGTTCTAACAGAAGTATCAGGATATTATTGCAATAGATATTTGAATATTAAAATTATATATTCATATTTATTATAATAAATGCATATTTAAACATCTGACCAACTTGTGTTATAGTGTGGAGTGTGTAACACTACTGTCTTCTCTGTCTCTCTCTCTCTCTCCCTCTCTCTCTCTGTCTCTCTCTCTCTCTCCCTCTCTCTCTCTCCCTCTCTCTCTCTCTCTCTCTCTGTCTCTCTCTCTCTCTCCCTCTCTCTCTGTCTCTCTCACTCTGTCTCTCTCTCTCTCTCTCTCTCTCTGTCTCTCTGTCTCTCTCTGTCTCTCTCTCTCTGTCTCATCTCCCTCTCATCTCTCTCTCTCTCTCTCTCTCTCAGGTCCTGTGTGCACGCTACAAACGTAGACATACTATCGACCAGCCAGGAGACTCCTCTCCTGCCCCCTCGCCGCTGCCCACTGACCCAGCCATGACTCTGCCCTCAGCGGGCACATATGGCAGGGGACCTGCCTCCTACAGGAACCGGCGCTACCACCGTAACTCGTCCCGCTCCCG
This sequence comes from Oncorhynchus tshawytscha, assembly GCF_018296145.1. Classification (NCBI taxonomy): domain Eukaryota; kingdom Metazoa; phylum Chordata; class Actinopteri; order Salmoniformes; family Salmonidae; genus Oncorhynchus; species Oncorhynchus tshawytscha. The sequence continues at coordinate 47,879,197 of NC_056454.1, forward strand.
GACCCAAACCCTGCCCCTGCCACAGACCCAGAACCAGACCCAATGCAGGTCCAGCCAGGCCTCACAAACCTCCCTTTCCTTGGCCTGTGAAGAGGAGGAAATGGAGATGGGGGCTCGCTCTAAATCCTGGAGGACCGGTCGAACCCGCTCTCTGTTCTCCCTGCCCAGCTTGGCAGGGTTCACCGGCTCTCGCTCCCGCTCTGCCGGGTCCTCCCCCGGAACCTCACCCAGCCCTACCCATCACAGAAGCCACTCCCACTCCCTTAGCTCCTCCCTGGTCCCACCCTTCCGTCTCAACGTGGATGCTCTGATTGGTGCGGAGGAGACGGATGTGGACACAGGGATAAAAGTGGATGCGGGCAGCATTGTTGACCTGTCGGTAGTGTCTGCATACTCTAGGAGTCGCAGACCCACGCCACCACGCCCTCTCTCTGCACCTCCGCCGGACCCAACCTCCTCCCCATCCCACGCCAACGTCAAGCCCAAGGCGTCAACGCTAGGCCGCCCTCCTGTTCCCATGAGAACCAGCAGCCTGGCCTCCTCCAATAGCATACCTTCCACCCTGCAGCGGCCACACCCCAACAGCGCTTTCTTGCCACCGAGTGGCCAGCCTTCACTGAGGGATCCCATCACGCGCAGCCAATTGGACAGCTCTAACAGCATTATTGGGGTGGTGTCTCAGAACAGGTCTGGCAAGGAGGTCGGGGTGGAGGACGACGACCAGGAGTTCTATATCTAACCAGTTAGTGGCGCTAGAGAGACACGCCGGCCAGCAGGAAGGGACAGGGACACTGAGTGACTACACAGCTCTTTTCTGCTCTGCCACCTGGTGGCTGGTTTAAGTCAGTGCAGAGGACAGTACAGTGGCTTCATTCAACTTCTTCATGAAATCTTTCTCACTGTGTGTTTCTACATCGTTTCTAACTAGATGTTTGTGCTATTTGTTATTTAATCAAGTTGTGGTATAAATGTGTAGCGCTTACTGAGATGGCTTATAAACACATTGCAGACTACTCATATTTAAAACAGAGATGTTATGAAACCAGACCTATTGGACATAAATTAGATTTAAAACAGAGATGTTATGAAACCAGACCTATTGGACATAAATTAGACTTAAAACAGAGATGTTATGAAACCAGACCTATTGGACATAAATTAGACTTAAAACAGAGATGTTATGAAACCAGACCTATTGGACATAAATTAGACTTAAAACAGAGATGTTATGAAACTATTGGACATGGCAGCTATACGACAGTGGAGTTTCTGGCTCTATCTCAATTCATCTATCCTTGATTCCTCTCTCCTCACCTCCTTCTCAACGGTATTGGAGGAGAAGGTCCAAGGTTACTCCGCTTTGACCTTCTTCTCCAATCCGTTTAGCAAAAAGGAAGTTGAGGAGAGAGGATGTAAGGAATCGAGGAAAGACCAAATGAGAAAAGAACCCCTGATTCTGACACTTTTGGTGCAGTGGTTCCCTCTGGTGGTGATATTGTAATTGACGGCTAAACAGAATCTAGTTTAAAGTAGTAGTCAGTAATATGGGATGCTTTTGATTTTAACTGATTATTTCTATGTTCACCAAACTTTTTAATATTGATTAAAGCATCAGAATATGTATGAATTAATAAAAATAAATACAAAAATGAATGATTTTATGTGAACAGGGTCCCTTTAAGGTGATATAACAGTGAGGCTGTGTGAACAACACACACCTAGCCTGTACTGTATCAAGGTAAGGGATGGTTTTAACACGCTCTCAGTATGACTTAAAGACAAAGGCTTGTTTTAGCTGAAATTACACTGCAGCATGTTGGCTCTCAGTGTTGGCTGGTCTCTGTATGGCTCTCGGTCTTCCTTGTGAGGACTTTACCAGGTGTGACTCTCCTTAAGCGGCCGATGAGCCTGAACAGAGGAAATCCCACATTGCCTTTCTTCATATGGACATCATGGAGAGGTCTCCGTGAGCTCTGCAGAGGTGATGTCATCGCTGGCCAATCAGAAAAGAGAGTTGTGTAATCCATTGTTCCACGGTTCAGGTTATCCATAGTGTCTCAGGTTTTGTTGTGTGTGTGTTTCTCTGTGTCTCTGTTTGTCTGTGTGTGTGTGTTTGTGTGTGGTTCTGTGTGTGTGTGTGTGTTTCTTTCTGTGTGTGTGTTATTTTAATTTTTTTAATTGTGTGTTTGTATCTGTGTGTGTGTGTGTCAAATCAAATCACATACACATGGTTAGCAGATGTTATTGCGAGTGTAGCGAAATGCTTGTGCTTCAAGATCCGACAGTGCAGCACTATCGAACAGGTAATATCTAACAATTCCACAACAAAACCTAATTTCTAACAAATTCCACAACAAAACCTAATACACACAATCTAGTAAAGGACTGGGATGAGACTATATAAGTATAAAATATATGGATAAGCAGTGACAGAACAGCTAAGATGCAATAGATAGTAAAGAATAGATAGTGAAGGATACAGTGTACAGTATATACATGTAATATGAGACATGAAAACATTCTTAAAGTGGCATTATTAAAGTGACTAGTGTTCCATTTATTAAAGTGGGCAATTATATCAAGTCTGTAGGTAGGCAGCCACCTCTCTGTGCTAGTGGTGGCTGTTTAACAGTCTGATGGACTTGAGATAGAAGCTGTTTTTCAATCTCTCATTCCCAGCTCTGATGCACCTGTACTGACCTCGCCTTCTGGATGATAGCGGTTTGAACAGACAGTGGCTCGGGTGGTTGTTGACCTTGATGATCTTTATGGCCTTCCTGTGACATCGGGTGTGACATCGGGTGGTGTAGGTGTCCTGGAGGGCAGGTAGTTTGCCCCTGGTGATGGGCGAGCAGTTGCCGTACCAGGCGGTGATACAGCCCAACAGGATGCTCTCGATGGTGCATTTGTAAAAGTTTGTGAGTGTTTTCGGTGATAAGCCCAGTTTTCGGGAACAAGCCTCCTGAAGTTGAAGAGGCGCTGTTGCGCCTTCTTCACCACACTGCCTGTGTGGGTGGACCATTTCAGTTTGTCGGTGATGTGTACGCCGGGGGACTTAACTTTTCACCTTCTCAAATACTGTGCATAGGAGGGTGCTCCCTCTGCTGTTTCCTGAAGTCCACGATCATCTCCTTTGTTTTGTTGACGTTGAGTGTGAGGTTATTTTTCTGACACCACACTCCGAGGGCCCTCACCTCCTCCCTGTAGGCCGCCTCGTCGTTGTTGGTAATCAAGCCTACCACTGTAGTGTCGTCTGCAAACTTGATGATTGAGTTGGAGGTGTGCATGGCCATGCAGTCATGGGTGAACAGGGAGTACAGGAGAGGGCTGAGAACGCACCCTTGTGGGGCCCCAGTGTTGAGGATCAGCAGAGTCTTGATGTTGTTTCCTACACTCAAAACCTGGGGACGGCCCGTCAGAAAGTCCAGGACCCAGTTGTACAGGGCGGGGTTGAGACTCAGGGTCTCAAGCTTAGTGATGAACTTGGAGGGTTCTATGGTGTTGAATGCTTAGCTGTAGTCAATAAACAGCGTTCTTACATAGGTATTCCTCTTGTCCAGATGGGTTAGGGCAGTGTGCAGTGTGATGGTGATTGCGTCGTCTGTGGATCTATTGGGTCAGTAAGCAAATTGGATTGGGTCTACGGTGTCAGGTAGGGTGGAGGTGATATGATTCTTGACTAGTCTCTCAAAGCACTTCATGATGACAGAAGTGAGTCCTACGGGGTGGTAGTCATTTAGTTCAGTTACCTTAGCTTTCTTGGGAACAGGAACAATGGTGGCCATCTTGAAGCATGTGGGGACAGCATACTGGGATAGAGATTGATTGAATATGTCATGCACCAACAAGCTTGTCTGCGCGTTTTCTGAGGACGCGGGATGCCAGAGCCCACAGGCTTTGGTAGCGGGCCATGTCAGTGGCACTGTTTTGTCCTCAAAGTGCGCAAAGAAGTTGTTTAATTTGTCTGGGAGCAAGACGTCGTTGTCCGCGTTTCTCTCTCTTTGTGGGTGCGTTTCTGTGTGTGTGTGTGCATGTGTGTCCGCAAGCCATCATAATCATATTCATCACCTTTGGCTGTTTTAATCAAGACTGATTCAAGTAGGGGGAAAATGCTTCTGATGATGAACACTTCAATCGTCAATCAGTTCAATCACTGAGGTCAGCCAATCAGCCACTGAGTTCAGCCTACAGCCACTGAGTTCAGTCCACCAGCCACTGAGTTCAGCCCGCCAGCCACTGAGTCCAGCCCGCCAACCACTGAGTTCAGCCCGCCAGCCACTGAGTCCAGCCCACCAGCCACTGAGTTCAGTCCACGAGCCACTGAGTTCAGCCCGCCAGCCACTGAGTCCAGCCAACCACTGAGTTCAGCCCGCCAGCCACTGAGTCCAGCCCACCAGCCACTGAGTTCAGCCCACCAGCCACTGAGTTCAGCCTACAGCCACTGAGTTCAGCCTACAGCCACTGAGTTCAGCCCACCAGCCACTGAGTTCAGCCCACCAGCCACTGAGTTCAGCCTACAGCCACTGAGTTCAGCCTACAGCCACTGAGTTCAGCCCGCCAGCCACTGAGTTCAGCCCACCAGCCACTGAGTTCAGCCTACAGCCACTGAGTACAGCCCGCCAGCCACTGAGTTCAGCCCGCCAGCCACTGAGTTCAGCCCACCAGCCACTGAGTTCAGCCCGCCAGCCACTGAGTTCAGCCCCCCAGCCACTGAGTTCAGCCCGCCAGCCCAACTCACGTAGACCACAGGACTTGATTAAGATAAATAAAACAATCAGTCACCAAACATTTCAACTCCTCCAAGCCTGTCCTGCTCTACCTGCAGTGTTGCAGATTGTCTAGCCCCGAAGAGATACTTTAAAAAAAAGTGCCTTCCTTCCTTCCTTTCTTCCTTGATATATGGCTGAGGACAGGAACAAGTACAAGAAGACCCATCAATCAAGCAAAGGGACAATATAGGAACAAGGTTGAATCCTATTACACAGGCTCTGACACCCGCCACATGTGGCAGGGGGTTACAGTCCTTTACGGATTAGAAAGGAAGACCCAGCCGTGACCTGCCCAACGATGCCTCTCTACCAGACCAACTCAATGCATTTTATGCACGTTTCAACAAAAAACAACACAGAGCCGTGCATGAGGGCCCCTGCTGACCTAGAGGACTGGGTGATCTCGCTCTCCGAGGCCGACCTGAGTAAGGTTTTTAATCAGGTCAACACTCATAAAAGCCTTATGGCGGGTGGTATTTCAGGGTGTGTTTTCAGAGCATGCTCAGAACAGCTGGCAGATATATACACAGTCATTTCCAACCTCTCCTTGTCCCAGTCTGTAATCCCCACATCTCAAGATGACCACCATCATTCCTGTTCCTAAGAACTCTGAGGCTTCATGCCACAATGACTACCACCCTGTGTCATTCACCTATGTAATCATGAAGTGCTTTGAGAGGCTGGTTATGGCACACATCACTGCAGCATCCCAGACACCATTGAGACCCACTCTAATTTGAATACCGCCTCAACAGATTCATAGATGACGCAATCTCAATTGCAAGCAACACTGCCCTCACCCACCTAGATAAGAGGAATACCTATGTGAGAATGCTGTTCATCGACTACAGCTCAGCGTTCAACACCATAGTCTCCTCCAAGCTAAGGACCCTGAGACTGAACACCTCCCTCTGCAACTGGATCCGGGACTTCCTGACAGGCTGACCCCAGGTGGTAAGGGTAGGCAATGTCACCTCCACCATGCTGACACTCAACACAAGGCCCCACGACTGTGTGGTTACACACGATTCCAACATCAAGTTTGCTGACGACACGGCGGTGGTAGGGCCTGATCACCAGGACGATGAGGCAGCCTATAGGGAGGACGTCAGAGACCTGGTGGTAGGGCCTGATCACCGGGACGATGAGGCAGCCTATAGGGAGGACGTCAGAGACCAAGGAGCTGTCCTGTTAGCTGACAGGGTGGGTTTCACACAGCTGAGTACTACAGCAACCTTGCCCTGTAACCAGCTACATCCTCTTGCCCCGAGCTACAGTACATAGTATGCATACCAAATGGTTCCCTATTTCCTATATAGTGCACTACTTTTGACCAGAGCTCTATGGGCCTTGTTTAAAGCAGTGCACTATATAGGGAATAGGGCTCCATAGGGCTCTGGTCTAAAGTAGTGCACTATGTAGGGAATAGGGTTCCATAGGGCTCTGGTCTAAAGTAGTGCACTATAAAGGGAATAAGAAGCCAAGGAGCTGATCTGATGGAAATGTATTGGTCCACCAAATAAGAGTCGTGAAGATGGCGTGATGAAAGTGACCTTTACCCCTTCAGAAGGTTGAAAAGCGTTGGCAGCAAATCCTCAAAAAGTTTGTTGAACATCTCATTCCAAAAGTCATGGGCATTAATATGGAGTTGGTCCCCCCTTTGCTGCTATAACAGCCTCCACTCTTCTGGGAAGGCTGTTCACTAGATGTTGGAACATTGCTGCTATAACAGCCTCCACTCTTCTGGGAAGGGTTTCCACTAGATGTTGGAACATGGCTGCTATAACAGCCTCCACTCTTCTGGGAAGGGTTTCCACTAGATGTTGGAACATGGCTGCTATAACAGCCTCCACTCTTCTGGGAAGGCTGTTCACTAGATGTTGGAACATTGCTGCTATAACTGCCTCCACTCTTCTGGGAAGGCTTTCCACTAGATGTTGGATCATTGCTGCTATAACAGCCTCCACTCTTCTGGGAAGGCTTTCCACTAGATGTTGGAACATTGCTGCTATAACAGCCTCCACTCTTCTGGGAAGGCTGTTTCATTGCTAGATCTTCTGGGAAGGCTTTCCACTAGATGTTGGAACATTGCTGCTATAACAGCCTCCACTCTTCTGGGAAGGCTTTCCACTAGATGTTGGAACATTGCTGCTATAACAGCCTCCACTCTTCTGGGAAGGCTTTCCACTAGATGTTGGAACATTGCTGCTATAACAGCCTCCACTCTTCTGGGAAGGCTTTCCACTAGATGTTGGAACATTGCTGCTATAACAGCCTCCACTCTTCTGGGAAGGCTTTCCACTAGATGTTGGAACATTGCTGCTATAACAGCCTCCACTCTTCTGGGAAGGCTTTCCACTAGATATTGGAACATTGCTGCTATAACAGCCTCCACTCTTCTGGGAAGGCTTTCCACTAGATATTGGAACATTGCTGCTATAACAGCCTCCACTCTTCTGGGAAGGCTTTCCACTAGATGTTGGAACATTGCTGCTATAACAGCCTCCACTCTTCTGGGAAGGCTTTCCACTAGATGTTGGAACACTGCTGTGGGATACTTGCTTCCATTCAGCCACAAGAGCATTAGTGAGGTCGGGCTGATGTTGGGCGATTAGGACTGGCTCACAGTCGGCCTTCCAATTCATCCAAAAGGTGTTCAGTGGGGTTGAGGTCAGGGCTCTGTGCAGGCCAGTCAAGTTCTTCAGGGTGCAAGCCAGTCACCAATCTCGACAAACCATTTCAGTATTATCTTCGCTTTGTGCACTGGGGCATTCTCATACTGAAACAAGAAAAGGCCTTTCCCAAACAGTTGCCATACAGTTGGAAGCACAGAATTGTCTAGAATGTCATTGTATGCTGTAGCGTTAAGATAACACTTCACTAGAACTAAGGGGCCTTGCCCGAACCATGAAAAATAGCCCCAAAACATTATTCCTCCTCCACCAAACTTTACAGTTGGCAATATGCATTGGGGCAGGTAGCGTTCTCCTGGCATCCGCCAAACCCATATTCATCCATCGGACTGCCAGATGGTGGAGCGTGATTCATCACTTCAGAGAACGCATTTCCACTGCTCCAGAGTCCAATGGCGGCGAGCTTTATACCACCAGCCGATACTTGGCATTGCACATGGTGATCTTAGGCTTGTGTGTGGCTGCTTGGCCATGGAAACTCATTTCATGAAGCTCACGAGGAACAGTTATTGTACTGACATTGCTTCCAGAGGCAGTTTGGAACTCGATAGTGAGTGTTGCAACCGAGGAGAGACAATTTATATGTGCTACACGTTTCAGCCTACCACTTTGCAGCTGAGCCGTTGTTGCTCCTAGACGTTTCCACTTCACAATAACAGCACTTACAGTTGACCAGGGCAGCTCTAGCAGGGCAGACATTTGACAAACTGACTTGTTGGAAAGGTGGAATCCTATGACGGTGCCACGTTGAACGTCACTGAGCTCATCAGTAAAGCCATTTGACTGCCTATATTTGTCTATGGAAAAATGCTTGGCTGTGTGCTAAATGTTATGTCATCTACTGGGTTTGGCTGAAATAGCCAAATCCACTCATTTGTCCACATACGTTTTGATATATAGTGTAGCTATTCTGTATCCGGTCAAAAATCTATTACATAGACTTATCTAGATGTGGGATGCCCTCTTACCTCACTGGCCTGTGTCCCTTGCTGTGTCAGGGCTCGGCTGACCGGGTGTGCGGGATGCATCCCCCCTCTCTCAGTGCCAGCGCCTCTGGTCTCTAATCTCGCCGGCGTGCCTGGCAGATCACTACGGCGACACCGGCTCACAGCGCTGCCGCACTCCGGGCCCACCGCGCACCGCTCCACCATGCAGCTAATCCGACCCAAAGGCCCCTGAAGCCCTGGAAATAAGCCCCAGGAGGTGAGGCACGGTGAGCTGCTCACCTCTCCACCGTCGGGGTTTTGTCTTCACGCTGTGTATATGATGTACACTTTGTTTGGTAACGTGTGTAGCTTTTGTGTTTTGTCTTTGGTTTGTTTTTATGTAAAGTGTGTTAATTTGAAACGTTGTAGATTCATGTTCATTGCAATGGCCAAAGCACATAGCAGGTAGCCTAGTAGTTAGAGTGTAGAGGAGGCAGGTAACCTAGTGGTTAGAGTGTAGAGGCGGCAGGTAACCTAGTGGTTAGAGTGTAGAGGTGGCAGGTAGCCTAGTGGTTAGAGTGTAGAGGAGGCAGGTAACCTAGTGGTTAGAGTGTAGAGGTGGCAGGTGGCCTAGTGGTTAGAGTGTAGAGGAGGCAGGTAGCCTAGTGGTTAGAGTGTAGAGGAGGCAGGTAACCTAGTGGTTAGAGTGTAGAGGAGGCAGGTAACCTAGTGGTTAGAGTGTAGAGGCGGCAGGTAACCTAGTGGTTAGAGTGTAGAGGAGGCAGGTAACCTAGTGGTTAGAGTGTAGGGGTGGCAGGTAACCTAGTGGTTAGAGTGTAGAGGAGGCAGGTAACCTAGTGGTTAGAGTGTAGAGGAGGCAGGTAACCTAGTGGTTAGAGTGTAGAGGCGGCAGGTAACCTAGTGGTTAGAGTGTAGGAGGCAGGTAACCTAGTAGTTAGAGTGTAGAGGTGGCAGGTAGCCTAGTGGTTAGAGTGTAGAGGAGGCAGGTAACCTAGTGGTTAGAGTGTAGGGGAGGCAGGTGGCCTAGTGGTTAGAGTGTAGAGGAGGCAGGTAACCTAGTGGTTAGAGTGTAGGGGAGGCAGGTAACCTAGTAGTTAGAGTGTAGAGAAGGCAGGTAACCTAGTGGTTAGAGTGTAGAGGCGGCAGGTAACCTAGTAGTTAGAGTGTAGAGGGGGCAGGTAGCCTAGTGGTTAGAGTGTAGGGGAGGCAGGTAGCCTAGTGGTTAGAGTGTAGAGGAGGCAGGTAACCTAGTGGTTAGAGTGTAGAGGAGGCAGGTAACCTAGTGGTTAGAGTGTAGAGGAGGCAGGTAGCCTAGTGGTTAGAGTGTAGGGGGAGGCAGGTAACCTAGTGGTTAGAGTGTAGAGGGAGGCAGGTAACCTAGTGGTTAGAGTGTAGAGGAGGCAGGTAACCTAGTGGTTAGAGTGTAGGGGTGGCAGGTAACCTAGTGGTTAGAGTGTAGGGGAGGCAGGTAACCTAGTAGTTAGAGTGTAGAGGAGGCAGGTAACCTAGTGGTTAGAGTGTAGAGGCGGCAGGTAACCTAGTGGTTAGAGTGTAGAAGGGGCAGGTAGCCTAGTGGTTAGAGTGTAGGGGAGGCAGGTAACCTAGTGGTTAGAGTGTAGAGGAGGCAGGTAACCTAGTGGTTAGAGTGTAGAGGAGGCAGGTAACCTAGTGGTTAGAGTGTAGGGGTGGCAGGTAACCTAGTGGTTAGAGTGTAGGGGAGGCAGGTAACCTAGTAGTTAGAGTGTAGAGAAGGCAGGTAACCTAGTGGTTAGAGTGTAGAGGCGGCAGGTAACCTAGTAGTTAGAGTGTAGAGGAGGCAGGTAACCGTGGTTAGAGTGTAGAGGAGGCAGGTAGCCTAGTGGTTAGAGTGTAGGGGTGGCAGATAACCTAGTGGTTAGAGTGTAGGGGAGGCAGGTAACCTAGTGGTTAGAGTGTAGAGGCGGCAGGTAACCTAGTAGTTAGAGTGTAGAGGAGGCAGGTAACCTAGTGGTTAGAGTGTAGGGGAGGCAGGTAGCCTAGTGGTTAGAGTGTAGAGGAGGCAGGTAGCCTAGTGGTTAGAGTGTAGAGGAGGCAGGGTAGCCTAGTGGTTAGAGTGTAGGGGTGGCAGGTAACCTAGTGGTTAGAGTGTAGAGGTGGCAGGTAACCAAGTGGTTAGAGTGTAGAGGCGGCAGATAACCTAGTGGTTAGAGTGTAGGGGAGGCAGGTGGCCTAGTGGTTAGAGTGTGGGGGAGGCAGGTAGCCTAGTGGTTAGAGTGTAGAGGAGGCAGGTAACCTAGTGGTTAGAGTGTAGAGGCGGCAGGTAACCTAGTGGTTAGAGTGTAGAGGCGGCAGGTAACCTAGTGGTTAGAGTGTGGTTGCTGGATAAAAAAATGTGTCCCTCTGCCGCTGAGCAAGGCAGTTAACCCACTGTTCGCTGGGCGCTGAAGGCGTGGATGTCGATTAAAGCAGCCCCCCCGCACCTATCTGCTTCAGATAGGTTGGGTTAAATGCAGAAGACACATTTCAGTTGAATGCATTCAGTTGTACAACTGACTAGGTATCCCCCCTAGGTAGCCCATGACTGTTGAATGCATTCAGCCATAGATGTGTTGCTGTTACTACTCTCTCTGTCTGTCTTACCTCACAGGGAATTACAAATTAATCATTTTACCAGATGTCCTTTCTGGAGAACCACTCAGGAAGAGAGAGAGGAACACAGGCATGAAACACCAAGGAGAGGAAATCACGTGTAGTCTTGGGGTTTCTCGCTGGTGGGAACCATCCTTCTCCTCTTCCTCTTTTCTCCTCCTCCTCCTCTTTCCCTGTCGCCCATTGGCTCAATGAGGCTAGAGGCAGGGGTGGGTGGAGGGGTGGGCAGAGGATGGTGGGCGGAAGTCTGAATGGAGACCGTGGGGACTGACCCCGCTAGTAGAGATTCAATTACTCAAACCTCATTCCTAACAACACACACACACACACACACACACACACACACACACACACACGTAACCACGGATCTTAGAGTAGAGAGTGAGGTGAAAGGTTACCGGCTGTACCCTCACTCTGTTGTCGTGTGGACTGTTACTACCCACCTAACAACAAAACGTTCCCACAACTTTAGAAAATTAGAAAATCGTTCCCTTAAGAGTCTCATTTGGTCATTAACTAACGGTTTTACATAGGATTGTTCCCGTGATGTGCAAGGAATATTCTCGAGAGTCCATTCCCTTAATGTCAAATATAACTTCCCTAGAACTTGGTTGCCATGTTCTCAGACCCTAAGATGTTTCACGTTCTAGATATGTTTCATGGGAATGTTACAAGAACGTTCATGTGTCCAGTTTTCTGTGGTTTCAGGAGAATATTCCATCAACGTCCCACCAAACATACACAGGATTAAAGGGATACTTTGAGATTTTGGGAAGGAAACCCTTTATCTACTTCCCCAGAGTCTGTTGAACTCGTGGATACTATTTCTTATGAGGAGGACGGTGGCACCTTAATTGGGGGAGGACAGGGTCGTGGTAATGACTGGATCGGAATCAGTGGAATGGTATCAAATACATCAAACACGTGGTTTCCATGGTTTCTCTTTGTTTGGTGACATTTCATTTGCTCCTTTCCTGCCATTATTATGAGCCGTTCTCCCCTCAGCAACCACCACTGATGTCTCTTGTGTCCAGTATGAAGGAAGTTAGAGGTAGTTTCGCGAGACAATGCTAACTAGCGTTAGCGCAATGACTAGCAAGAACAATTATGTGTCCAAAGAAAAATGCACTACATCGTGTCTTGTTCCTGTTGCTGAGCCAAATCAAGGCACCTCATTGGTCAACCACTGATCCATTCACAGCTCTTTTGTCTGTTGGCAAGATTACTCACACAGTGCTTTAAAAAAAAAAATAGAGTTTTCAACTTACAACTTACACATGATAACATTGTGGAAGTTCAATTAAAACAGTCATTATTATTCAACATGTCCTCATCAAGATTCACAGGACTCTGATCTTCCAGCTAGAGCGACCATGTTCATGTCAGGTATCAGTTCATCAGATTCAGTTCATCAGATTCAGTTCATCAGATTCAGTTCATCAGATTCAGTTCATCAGATTCAGTTCATCAGATTCATCACTGGGCTTTTGCTTACTTCAAATTCAGCGGTGTAAAGGGTTTTCTGTATAGTATTTATAATGTTGATGGAGCAAGTTTTAACCTGTTTTAATTATACTCCTGAATCACCAGGATCAATAAAAGTGTGTCTTGAGTGTACTTTTAAACAGAGCTGAGATTTACTTCAAAATGCTGTAAATAAAATGGTATATTAACCCACAAAGCTCTGGGTCCCAGGTGATTCTGTTGTAATTTGTCTGTTGCTATTTTCCCACATTAAGACTTGGATATGAAACTCCGTGTGGTGTATTGTTTTGGTATAACTGCATCATAATTGCTAAGATGATGAAATGTGAGAAAGGACAGAAAATGTCTGATTGTCTGATAATGACAACCATAACCTGGGTATGTTTCTATTAGAAGAAGTATGGAGTGTTACTATGGCCTGCTAGTTGATATGGTCCTGTATCTAGTGTTACTATGGCCTGCTAGTTGATATGGTCCTGTATCTAGTGTTACTATGGCCTGCTAGTTGATATGGTCCTGTATGGAGTGTAACTATGGCCTGCTAGTTGATATGGTCCTGTATCTAGTGTTACTATGGCCTGCTAGTTGATTTGGTCCTGTATGGAGTGTAACTATGGCCTGCTAGTTGATTTGGTCCTGTATCTAGTGTTACTATGGCCTGCTAGTTGATATGGTCCTGTATCTAGTGTAACTATGGCCTGCTAGTTGCTATGGTCCTGTGTCTAGTGTTACAATGGCCTGCTAGTTGATATGGTCCTGTATCTAGTGTTACTATGGCCTGCTAGTTGATATGGTCCTGTATCTAGTGTTACTATGGCCTGCTAGTTGATATGGTCCTGTATCTAGTGTTACTATGGCCTGCTAGTTGATATGGTCCTGTATCTAGTGTTACTATGGCCTGCTAGTTGATATGGTCCTGTATCTAGTGTTACTATGGCCTGCTAGTTGATATGGTCCTGTATCTAGTGTTACTATGGCCTGCTAGTTGATATGGTCCTGTATCTAGTGTAACTATGGCCTGCTAGTTGATATGGTCCTGTGTCTAGTGTTACTATGGCCTGCTAGTTGATATGGTCCTGTATCTAGTGTTACTATGGCCTGCTAGTTGATATGGTCCTGTATCTAGTGTTACTATGGCCTGCTAGTTGATTTGGTCCTGTATGGAGTGTAACTATGGCCTGCTAGTTGATTTGGTCCTGTATGGAATGTTACTATGGCCTGCTAGTTGATATGGTCCTGTATCTAGTGTTACTATGGCCTGCTAGTTGATATGGTCCTGTATCTAGTGTTACTATGGCCTGCTAGTTGATATGGTCCTGTATCTAGTGTTACTATGGCCTGCTAGTTGATATGGTCCTGTATCTAGTGTTACTATGGCCTGCTAGTTGATATGGTCCTGTGTCAGTGTTACTATGGCCTGCTAGGGTTTGGTCCTGATCTATGCAGCTCACCAACTGTATCTAGTGTTACTATGGCCTGCTAGTTGATATGGTCCTGTATCTAGTGTTACTATGGCCTGCTAGTTGATATGGTCCTGTCTAGTGTTACCTGGCCTGCTAGTTGATATGGTCCTGCCTCCTGCCTGCTGCCTGCCTGCCTGGCCTGTCTAGTCTGTATGCCTGCTGTCTGTCTGTCTGTCTAGTGTTACTATGGCCTGCTAGTTGATATGGTCTGTCTGTCTGTCTAGTTGTCTGTGTTACTATGGCCTGCTAGTTGATATGGTCCTGTCTATCTAGTCTGTTACTATGGCCTGCTAGTTGTATGGTCCTGTCTGGAGTGTTACTATGGCCTGTCTTTTAGTTGATATGGTCCTGTACCAAAACCTAGTGTTACCATGGCCTGCTAGTTGATATGGTCCTGTATCTAGTGTAACTGTGGCCTGCAGTTGTATGGTCCTGTATCTAGTGTTACTATGGCCCAAATTCAATAAAACTACACTATGGTGTTGAACCTTTCTAGTGATTACTATGGCCAGCTTTAGTTGACATTATGCATTCCTGTATTGCATGTCCCTACTTGGACATCTTGAGGCATTATGGTCCTGTGTCTAGTGTTACAAAACTGGCCTTTTAGTTGATTTTATGGTCCTGTATCAAGGTGCACCTGTGTAATGATCATGGTTTGTCAGCTTATTGATATGCCCACCTGTCAGATGGATGGACTATCTTGGCAAAGTTGATATGGTCCTAACAGAGATGCAAACTATGGCCTGCTAGTTGATATGGTCTAGTGTATGGCCTGCTAGTTGTTATGGTCCTGTATCTAGTGTAACTGTGGCCTGCTAGTTGATATGGTCCTGTATCTAGTGTTACTATGGCCTGCTAGTTGATATGGTCCTGTATCTAGTGTTACTATGGTATCTGTTAGGGTTGCTATGGTCCTGTATGTTAGTGTTACTATGGTCTGCTAGTTGATATGGTCCTGTATCTAGTGTTACTATGGCCTGCTAGTTGATATGGTCTGTCTAGTGTTAATGGCCTGCTAGTTGATATGGTCCTGTATCTAGTGTTACTATGGCCTGCTAGTTGATATGGTCCTGTATCTAGTGTAACTATGGCCTGCTAGTTGATATGGTCCTGTATCTAGTGTTACTATGGCCTGCTAGTTGCTATGGTCCTGACCTGGCAGTGATCTTGGGGTCGCCAGGGTTTAGAATGGCAGCTCACCAACTACACAGAGCCGAGGCCAGGGCCAGAGGGCAGCAGACCAGGGACTGAACACAGAGAAAGAGAAAGAGAGAGAGAGACCACCTTTTGCCTTGTCTGTCTGTCTGCCTGCCTGCCTGCCTGCCTGCCTGCCTGCCTGCCTGTCTGCCTGCCTGTCTGTCTGTCTGTCTGTCTGTCTGTCTCTCTGTCTCTTACTCTGTCTTTTATTGTTCGCAGCTTATGCCTGCCCATACCAAAACCCACTGCCACCATGGGGCACTCTGTTCACAATCTTGACATCAGCAAACCGCTCGCCCACACAACGCCATGCACGTTGTCTGGGCCGGTCCGACGTACTGCCAAATTCAATAAAACTACGCTATGGTGGAACATTTTTTAGAAAGATTCAATTGTCTGGCAACAGCTTTGGTGGACATTCTTGCATTCAGCATGTCAATTGCATGCTCCCTCAAAACTTGAGACATCTTGAGGCATTATGGCATTATGTTATGTGACAAAACTGCACATTTTAGAGTGGTATTTTATTATCTTCAGCCCAAGGTGCACCTGTGTAATGATCATGCTGTTTAGTCAGCTTATTGATATGCCACACCTGTCAGGTGGATGGATTATCTTGGCAAAGGAGAAATGCTCACTAACAGAGATGCAAACAAATTTGTGGGTCTGTTAGGGTTGCTAGGGTCTGTTAGGGTTGCTAGGGTCTGTTAGGGTTGCTAGGGTCTGTTAGGGTTGCTAGGGTCTGTTAGGGTTGCTAGGGTCTGTTAGGGTTGCTAGGACCTGTGAGGGTTGCTAGGGTCTGTTAGGGTTGCTAGGGGCTGTTGGGGTAGCTAGGGTCTGTTAGGGTTGCTAGGCACTGTTAAGGTTGCTAGGATCTGTTAGGGTTGAAAGGATCTGTTAGGGTTGCTAGGGTATTTTAGGGTTGCTAGGGTCTGTTATGTTTGCAAGGATCTTTTAGGGTTGCTAGGATCTGTTAGGCTTGCTAGGATCTGTTGGGGTTGCTAGGGTCTGTTAGGGTTGCTAGGTTCTGTTAGGGTTCCTAGGATCTGTTAGAGTTGCTAGGGTCTGTTAGGGTTGCTAGGGTATGTTAGGGTTGCAAGGATCTGTTAGGGTTGCTAGGGATGCTAGGGTCTGTTAGGGTTGATAGGGTCTGTTAGGGTTGCTAGGGTCTGTTAGGGTTGCTAGGTTCTGTTAGGGTTGCTAGAGTATGTTAGGGTTGCTAGGGTCTTTAAGGGTTGCTAGGGTCTGTTAGGGTTGCTAGGATCTGTTAGGGTTGCTAGGAACCCGAACTGTAAAGATGATGGATAAAATATGTGTCCGATGTGTCACAAATAATCATTCATTACCAGATCATTTACAGTCGTGGCCAAAAATAATGGTGATTCTCATTTACTATCAAATTGAACTCACCTGTGGTGAGTTGAAGATGCCTGCTGTATAAAACATCACTCATTCAACCAGTTTGAATAGAGAAAATGACTCATTCTCCTGTTTTGTGTCACTGTGTGTACCGCAATGAGCATAGACAAAAGAAAGAAAACCAGAGAATTATCTGAGGAGGTCAGACACAAGATTATAGCCAAGCATGGACAATCTCAAGGCTACAAGTCCATCTCCAGAGACCTTGGCGTTCCTGTTTCCACCGTATGTAATGGTATCAAGAAGTTCAAGGCCCCTGCCACTGTAGCCAACCTCCCTGGACGTGGCCGCAAGAGGAAACTTATGGAAGATTACAGCGAAGGGTTGTTCCAATAGGGGAGAAAGCCCCTTGGTCAACTGCCACACAGATTCAAGCTGACCTTCAGACACACAAGGTACGACAGGTTCAACTCGTACCATCCGCTGCCAACTCAATGATAGGGGGTTATATGGTAGGATACCCAGGAGGACCCCACTGCTGAGAAAAACACATTTTAAAAAAGCCTGACTGCAATTCTCCAAAAGACACCTGAACATGACACAATCCTTCTGGGAGAATGTCCTGTGGACAGAATGAGACCAAATTAGAGTTTTAAAAAAATAATAAAGTACACCATCTCTATGTTTACAGAAAACAAAATGAAGCTTTCAAAGAAAAGAAGATCTTCCCTACAGTTTAACATGGATGGGGTTCAGTGATGTTTAGAGGTTGCTTTGCTGCCTCTGGCTCTGAGTGCCTTGAACGTATGCATGGCGTCATGACATCAGGTGAATACCAAGGTATTTTTTAGCGCCATGTCCAACCCAGTGTCAGAAAGCTGGGTCACCGTCAAAGGTCATGGGGTTTTCCATCAGGACAATAACCTTAAACACATTTCAAAAAAAGCACCCAGGAACGGTTCAAGACAAAACGATGGATTGTTCTGAAGTGGCCAGCAATGAGTCCAGATCTAAATCTCATTTAAAACTTGTGGAGAGATCTGAAAACAGCAGTTGGGAGAAGGCACCCTTCTAATCTGGAAGAACAGGAGCAGTTTGACCAAGAGGAGTAGGCCAAACTGTCAGTACAGAGGTGTAGGATGCTCATCGTTGGCTACAGGAAGCGCTTGATTGCAGTTATTTAGACCAAAGGCTGTGCTACCAAATTTGAAGTCTAAGGTGTCAATAATTTTGTCAATGGCATTTCTGTTTATTTACTGATTTAAATTGATATATTAAGTTCTGAATCAAAAACAAAGGATCTGTAATATTAACAGTTAAATAACGAATGGTGGAGACCAAATACTTTGTTTAATTTCAACTTATTTTGATGGAAAATTGTGAGTTACTTGAAAAAAAGTGCAAGGTTGCCAATATTTTTGGCCAGGACTGTAATGATACATTCCATAGCGTCATTCCTAATGCAGTACTGGGATGGTCAGTGTGTTGTTATCCTCTTTTTAGGGATGCCATTTGATCACCACAACAAATAATTAGGGGACCGACTGTCTTCTGGTCAGTGTGTGTGTATGTCTTTTTTCTCTCAGTTCGTTTTGGGATTTGCTGGTCGGTGACATGCCTCCCCTGCGCCTGGCTCCTTCTAGTGCCGGTTCGGGGAAGTGGGAATTCAAGCCGAGTGGTACGGACATCGCCGACAGAGACCGCAAACACCGAGCACTCCCTTTAAACACGGTCTTATGACTGAGAACCCGCTCACCACTCAAGCAGCTGGCTACGCAAGGCGCAGACACAACAAACACCGGGACATGAACGGTGAGAGGGACATACGCGCGCACAAGCTCTCCAGTGACAGTGATAGAGGACTTTAGTGGACACCAGATCTTTGGAGATAACTGTCAGGAATTGGGATACATAGGCGACATAATTGTAACCTTCCTATGTACCTGACTTTACAGGTAAGTTTCTGGCACGTGTATGTGCCTTGTTTAAGGCCAAGTGCAATTATGACAGACGTACAACTGTGATGAGTTTTAACTTTAAATTATTGCAGATCATTTAAGTTCCCTATTTGTTGGCTTATATGGTTTCCATTAGCTTTGGCTCTTTAAAATAGAGTACCAGTCAAAAGTTCTACATTGTATTATAATAGTAAAGACATTACAACTATTAAATAACACATATGGAATCATGTAGTAACCAAAAAAGTGTTAAACAAATCAACATATATTTTATATTTGAGATTCTTCAAAGTAGCCACCTTTTTTGCCTTGATGACAGCTTTGCACACTCTTGGCATTCTCTCAACCTGCTTCATGAGGTAGTCATCTGGAATGCATTTCAATTAACAGGTGTACCTTCTTAAAAGTTAATTTATGGAATTTCTTTCCTTCTTAATGCATTTGAGTCAATCAGTTGTGTTGTGACAAGGTAGGGGGGTTATACAGAAGATAGCCCTATTAGGTAAAAGACCAAGTCCATATTATGGCAAGAAAAGCTCAAATAAGAGAAATGACAGTCCACCATTACTTTATTAAGACATGAAGGTCAGTCAATTCGGAAAACTTTGTGCAGTTACAAAAACCATCAAGCACTATGATGAAACTGTCTCTCATGAGGACCGCCACAGCAAAGGAAGACTCAGAGTTACATCTGCTGCAGAGGATAAGTTCATTAGGGTTACCAGCCTCAGAAATTGCAGCCCAAATAAATGCTTGACAGAGTTCAAGTAACAGACACATCTCAACATCAACTGTTATTTCAATGTGTTATTTCATAGTTTTGATGTCTTCACTATTATTCTACAATGTAGAAAATAGTACAAATAAAGAAGAATCCTTGAATGAGTAGGTGTGTCCAAACTGTTGGTACTGTTTGTATGGAATGTATAACAGTATCAGTCATGATCATTATAGGCATGTATTTGCAACCCGGAATCAGGGGTAGACTTAACATATATAGTACATGTGTGGATTTGTGATTTGTGGATGTCCATCATCAATTTCGTTTGATATGTTATGAATTATAATTACTTTTGGCTAACGTTAGCTACGTGGCTAACGCTAACGTTAGCAAGGTGGCTAACATTATCTATAGGCTAGTGGTTAAGGTTGGGTTAACCTCTCTAGGGTACGCCCATCTGGCCAACATCCAGTGAGTGTGCAGGGCGCCAAATTCAATTACAGAAATGCTCATTTTAAAAATTCAGAAAACAAAACATATTTTACATAGGTTTAAAGATTAACTTCTTGTTAAACCAACCACAGTGTTATATTTATAAAATGCTTTTCGGTGAAAGCATACCTAGCCCAGAACATAGCTAACCTAGAACATAGCTAACCTAGAACATACCTAGCCCAGAACATACCTAGCCCAGAACATAGCTAACCCAGAACATAGCCCAGTTGACAAATTATTACAAACAGTAACCAGCCAAGCAGAAGCGTTACAAAACTCTGAAATAGAGATAAAATTAATCCCTTACCTTTGATGATCTTCATATGGTGGCAATCAGAAGACATTAATTTACTCAATAAATGTTCCTTTTGTTCGGTGAAGTCTCTTTATATCCAAAAACCTCCGTTTTGTTAGCGCGTTTTCATCAGTAATCCACAAGCTCAAACGCAGTCAAAACAAACAGATAAAAAAATCAAAATTGTATCCGTAAAGTTCATAGAAACATGTCAAACGATGTTTATATTCAATCCTCGGGTTGTTTTTTAGCCTAAATGAACTATAATATTTCAACCGGACAATAACGTCGCCAATATAAAAGGTAAACAAGAAATGCACATGCGCATGAAAAAGCTCTGCGACATGGTAGGATCCACTCGTTCAGACTGGTCTTACTCCCTCATTTATAAGAATACAAGCCTGAAACGATTTCTAAAGACTGTTAACATCTAGTGGAAGGCATAGGAACTGCAAATTGAGTCCTAAGTCAATGGATACTGTAATGGCATTGAATAGAATACTACAAAACCAGCAAAAAAAACTACTTCCTGAATGGATTGTTCTCAGGTTTTCACCTGCTAAATCATTTCTGTTATACTCACAGACACGATTTTAACAGTTTTGGAAACGTTAGAGTGTTTCCTATCCAAATCTATATATTGTATGCATATCATATCTTCTGGGCCCGAGTAGCAGGCCGTTTCATTTGGGCATGCTTTTCATCCAAAATTCCGAATGCTGCCCCCTACCCTAAAGAGGTTAAGGATAGGGGAAAGGGTTAGCTAACATGCTAAGTAGATGCAAAGTAGATAAAAAGTGGTAAGTAGTTGAAAATATGAAAATCAGCTAAAATGCTAAAGCTGTCAGCGTTATATATATTATATTACAGTGTTATAAGCCTACCAATCCACCATGGCCAAGCACCCTTCTTTTGTTTTGGCCTTAAAGGGATACTTCAAGATTTTGTCCAATATCTACTTCGCCAGAGTCAGATGAAATCATGAATACAATTTTTATGTCTCTGCATGCAGTTTGAAAGAAGTTGCTAACTAATGTTAGCGTAATTGCTAACTAGCGATAGCACAATGACTGGCAGTCTACAGTAACTGTTAGCATCCCAAACTATCCCTTTAAGTAACCTTCTGTCTTATGTAACCATACCAAACATAACATATCATACTATATAATTTCAGTGTCAGATTCACATTTACTGTGCTACTCTATGCTATGCTAGTCTCTGGTGTTAGTGGATCCAAATTATCAATCACAAGAGTGGTAGGCCTGATCACCGACAACGATGAGACAGACTATAGGGAGGAGGTCATAGACCTGGCCGTGTGGTGCCAGGACAACAAACTCTCCCTCAAAATGATCAAGACAAAGGAGATGATTGTTAACTACAGGAAAAGGAGGACCGAGCACGCCCCCTGCTTATTGACGGGGCTGTAGAGGAGCAGGTTGAGAGCTTCAGGTTTCTTGGTATCCACATCACCAACAAACTATCATGGTCCAAACACATTAAGACAGTCGTGAAGAGAGGCACGACAAAGCACATTCCCCATCAGGAGACTGAAAAGATTTGGCATGGGCCCTCAGATCCTAAAAAGGTTCTACAGCTGTACCATCGAGAGGATTGGTTGCATCACTGCCTGGTACAGCAACTGCTCGCCCTCCGACCGCAAGGCACTACAGAGGGTAGTCCATACGGCCCAGTACATCACTGGGGCCAAGCTTCCTGCCATCCAGTACCTCTATACCAGGTTGTGTCAGAGGAAGGCCCATATTATTGTCAAAGATTCCAGCCAACCTAGTCATAGACTGTTCTTTCTGCTACCGCATGGCAAGTCTAGGTCCAAAAGGCTTCTACCCCCAAGCCATAAGATTCCTAAACAGCTAATCAAGGGCTTCCCCGACCTCTCTTTTACGCTGCTGCTACTCTCTGGTTATGATCTATGCATAGTCACTTTAACTCTACCTACATGTACATGTTACCTAAATTACCTCCACTAACCGGTGCCCCCGCACATTGACTCAGTACCGGCACCCCCCTGTATATAGCCTCAACATTGACTCTGTACCAGTACCCCCTGTATATAGCCTCTACATTGACTCAGTACCTGTTCCCCCTGTATATAGCCTCCACATTGACTCAGTACCTGTACTCCCTGTATATAGCCTCCACATTGACTCAGTACCGTAATACTCTGTAAATAGCCTCCACATTGACTCTGTACTGGTGCCACCTGTATATAGCCTCCACATTAACTCTGTACCGTAACACCCTGTATATACAGTGCCTTGCGAAAGTATTCGGCCCCCTTGAACTTTGCAACCTTTTGCCACATTTCAGGCTTCAAACATAAAGATATAAAACTGTATTTTTTTGTGAAGAATCAACAACAAGTGGGACACAATCATGAAGTGGAACGACATTTATTGGATATTTCAAACTTTTTTAACAAATCAAAAACTGAAAAATTGGGCGTGCAAAATTATTCAGCCCCCTTAAGTTAATACTTTGTAGCGCCACCTTTTGCTGCGATTACAGCTGTAAGTCGCTTGGGGTATGTCTCTATCAGTTTTGCACATCGAGAGACTGACATTTTTCCCATTCCTCCTTACAAAGCAGCTCGAGCTCAGTGAGGATGGATGGAGAGCATTTGTGAACAGCAGTTTTCAGTTCTTTCCACAGATTCTCGATTGGATTCAGGTCTGGACTTTGACTTGGCCATTCTAACACCTGGATATGTTTATTTTTGAACCATTCCATTGTAGATTTTGCTTTATGTTTTGGATCATTGTCTTGTTGGAAGACAAATCTCCGTCCCAGTCTCAGGTCTTTTGCAGACTCCATCAGGTTTTCTTCCAGAATGGTCCTGTATTTGGCTCCATCCATCTTCCCATCAATTTTAACCATCTTCCCTGTCCCTGCTGAAGAAAAGCAGGCCCAAACCATGATGCTGCCACCACCATGTTTGACAGTGGGGATGTGTGTTCAGGGTGATGAGCTGTGTTGCTTTTACGCCAAACATAACGTTTTGCATTGTTGCCAAAAAGTTCCATTTTGGTTTCATCTGACCAGAGCACCTTCTTCCACATGTTTGGTGTGTCTCCCAGGTGGCTTGTGGCAAACTTTAAACAACACTTTTTATGGATATCTTTAAGAAATGGCTTTCTTCTTGCCACTCTTCCATAAATGCCAGATTTGTGCAATATACAACTGATTGTTGTCCTTTGGACAGAGTCTCCCACCTCAGCTGTAGATCTCTGCAGTTCATCCAGAGTGATCATGGGCCTCTTGGCTGCATCTCTGATCAGTCTTCTCCTTGTATGAGCTGAAAGTTTAGAGGGACGGCCAGGTCTTGGTAGATTTGCAGTGGTCTGATACTCCTTCCATTTCAATATTATCGCTTGCACAGTGCTCCTTGGGATGTTTAAAGCTTGGGAAATCTTTTTGTATCCAAATCCGGCTTTAAACTTCTTCACAACAGTATCTCGGACCTGCCTGGTGTGTTCCTTGTTCTTCATGATGCTCTCTGCGCTTTTAACGGACCTCTGAGACTATCACAGTGCAGGTGCATTTATACAGAGACTTGATTACACACAGGTGGATTGTATTTATCATCATTAGTCATTTAGGTCAACATTGGATCATTCAGAGATCCTCACTGAACTTCTGGAGAGAGTTTGCTGCACTGAAAGTAAAGGGGCTGAATCATTTTGCACGCCCAATTTTTCAGTTTTTGATTTGTTAAAAAAGTTTTAAATATCCAATAAATGTCGTTCCACTTCATGATTGTGTCCCACTTGTTGTTGATTCTTCACAAAAAAATACAGTTTTATATCTTTATGTTTGAAGCCTGAAATGTGGCAAAAGGTCGCAAAGTTCAAGGGGGCCGAATACTTTCGCAAGGCACTGTAGCCTCCACATTGACTCAGTACCTGTACCCCCTGTATATAGCCTCCACATTGACTCAGTACGTGTACTCCCTGTATATAGCCTCCACATTGACTCTGTACCGGTACCCCCTGTATATAGCCTCCACATTGACTCAGTACCTGTACTCCCTGTATATAGCCTCCACATTGACTCAGTACCTGTACTCCCTGTATATAGACTCCACATTGACTCTGTACAGGTACCCCTTGTATATAGCCTCCACATTGACTCAGTACCTGTACTCCCTGTATATAGCCTCCACATTGACTCTGTACTGGTACCCCCTGTATATAGCCTCCACATTGACTCTGTACCGGTACCCCCTGTATATAGCCTCCACATTGACTCTGTACCGGTACCCCCTGTATATAGCCTCCACATTGACTCTGTACCATTACCCCCTGTACATAGCCTCCACATTGACTCTGTACCGGTACCCCCTTTATATAGCCTCCACATTGACTCTGTACCGGTACCCCCTGTATATAGCCTCCACATTGACTCTGTACCGGTACCCCCTGTATATAGCCTCCACATTGACTCTGTACCGGTACCCCCTGTATATAGCCTCCACATTGACTCTGTACCGGTACCCCCTGTATATAGCCTCCACATTGACTCTGTACCGGTACTCCCTGTATATAGCCTCCACATTGACTCTGTACTGGTACCCCCTGTATATAGCCTCCACATTGACTCCGTACCGGTACCCCTTGTATATAGCCTCCACATTGACTCTGTACCGGTACCCCCTGTATATAGCCTCCACATTGACTCTGTACCGGTACCCCCTGTATATAGCCTCCACATTGACTCTGTACCAGTACCCCTGTATATAGTCTCCACATTGACTCTGTACCAGTACCCCTGTATATAGTCTCCACATTGACTCTGTACCAGTACCCCCTGTATATAGTCTCCACATTGACTCTGTACCAGTACCCCCTGTCTATAGTCTCCACATTGACTCTGTACCAGTACCCCCTGTATATAGTCTCCACATTGACTCTGTACCAGTACCCCTGTATATAGTCTCCACATTGACTCTGTACCAGTACCCCCTGTCTATAGTCTCCACATTGACTCTGTACCAGTACCCCTGTCTATAGTCTCCACATTGACTCTGTACCAGTACCCCCTGTATATAGTCTCCACATTGACTCTGTACCAGTACCCCCTGTATATAGTCTCCACATTGACTCTGTACCAGTACCCCTGTATATAGCCTCCACATTGACTCTGTACCAGTACCCCCTGTATATAGCCTCCACATTGACTCTGTACCAGTACCCCCTGTATATAGTCTCCACATTGACTCTGTACCAGTAACCCCTGTATATAGCCTCCACATTGACTCTGTACCGGTACCCCCTGTCTATAGCCTCGCTACTGTTATTTTATTGCTGATGTTTAATTATCTGTTTCGTTTATTTTCTATATTTTACTTAACACTTATTTTTCTTAACTTCTTAAAGCATTGTTGGTTAAGGATTTGTAAGTAATCATTTCACTCTACACTTATTGTATTCAGCGCATGTGACAAATACAATTTGATTTGATTTGAGACGACTATTAGACCAGATTTCGTGTTTTTCTACGCGTGAGTTTAGCTAGCCAACGTCGCAATTTCTAATTGGAGAAGCAGTTTTAGCCCACTGTCTTGTCTTTTGATTCAGCACCATTCAGTAATATGGCATGCTTCAAATTAACATACTTCCAGCTTTAATGCCACCGGAGTTTACCTAAGGAATGGGTGGATGATGTCATCGCTATCGCTGGTTTATTTCTATATCTCTCTCTTTAAAAAAAATGTTTTTATTTTATTTAAACTAGGCAATTCAGTTAAGAACAAATTATTATTTAAAATTGACGGTCTACCGGGGAACAGTAACAACTACCCCGGTCAAACCCGGACGACGCTGGGCCAATTGTACGCCGCCCTATGGGACCACCCCAATCACGGCCGGTTGTGATACAGCCTGGATTCAAACCAGGTACTATAGTGATGCCTCTAGCACTGAGATGCTGCACCACTCGGGAGCCCAACTACTACTACTATACCCCAAAGAAACACATTGAATAACTCATTCATAAATGGCAAAAAACGACGTTCAAAAAATAAATAAGGAATAAGATCTTGAAGTGTCTGTCCTATATCTAAGAGATATAAGAAAGCTCAGGGAATATATATATATATATATATATATATATATTTTTACACTTTTAAACCCATTATTTTTGTTGGCACTAAACTACCTCCATACTTCCATTTGTTACTTTCAGATGAGTCCTGTGACACTTGTGATTCCACCCTTTCCACAAAGTGGTCATAGTATACGTATACATTAAACCGTTCAGACGCTACAGACGTTTTTGGTGAAAATACACATTATCGGAACGTCTCATAGGCTGACGAAACACAGCTCCTAGCTCGCCCAACTTCTACCGCAGATAAGGAAGGCTGGCGGATGTGGTGGATTGAGACGCAGCAAATCCTGATATCTCCCGTTTGAACTGACAGATTTTGATAAGGATTATTTTTGTTATTATGTTACTTTGATTGACGCACGGGTTATCTCATGATTACATAAGTTGTTTTGTTTTGAGATCACAAGATCATCAAAGTCCCATCATCATCCATTCATTTGTTCAGATGCATGATAATAAACCACCTCATCAAGGTGCCCTCTGGGTGTGTTCATCGCAATGAGGTCACAGGGGAATTTAAGCCCTGAATGATGCCTGACAGGCAGCCTTCCGCACCCAAGACCACAGTCAATCGCATGCAAGATACAACGCAGCTAACTTGGCTAGTCTTGTGAGCTAGCTAGTTAGCCAGGTAGTCTTGTTAGCTAGCTAGCAAACTAGCTTGTTGTCTATTCTGGTTGTTAGCTTGAATAACTGATATGTGTATAATTATAAGGGACATGTTTTGTGGATAATATTTACATTTACAGTGGGTGAGGTTAAAATAATGTCTGTGAGTATAACAGAACTGATATGGCAGGTGAAAACCTGAGGAAAATCCAACCAGGAAGTATTATTATTTTGAAAGGCTGTTTTTTCATTGAAAGCCTATCCACCATACAAAGACTTAGGACCCAGTTCACGATCTCTATGGCTTCCTCTACATGTGGCCAGTCTTTAGGAATTGTTTCAGGCTTTTACTCTGAAAAATTAGGGAGGTACAGCACTTTCAATGAGAGGCCTGTGGAAATTTCCAGCCATGAATCCTGCGCCTTTCTTGTTTCTCCTTTTCTATTGACGAAGCTTTTGTCCGGTTGAAATATTATTGATTATTTATAACAAAAACAACATGAGGATTGATTTAAACATTGTTTGACATGTTTCTACTAAATTTTATTTATTTATTTTTTACTTTTCGTCATGATGTTGAGAGCGCACATTGTGCCTTTGGATTTCTGAACAAAACGCACCAACAAAACAGGTTTTCAGACATAAAGAGGGACATTATCGAACAAAACAAACATTTATTGTCTAACATGGAGACCTGGGAGTGCCACCAGATGACGATCATCAAAGGTAAGTGATTCATTTGAACTCTATTTCTGACTTTTGTGACACCTCTCCTTGGTTGGAAAATGGCTGTGTGGTTTTTGTGGCTAGGCGCTGACCTAACATAATCGCATGGTGTGCTTTCTCCGTAAAGCCCTTTTGAAATCGGAAACTGTGGTTGGATTTAAAAGAGGTTTATCTTTAAAATGGTGTATAATACTTGTATGTTTGAGGAATTTTAATTATGGGATTTCTGTTGTTTTGAATTTGGTGCCCTGCAATTTCACTGGCTGTCCACTGGCTGTTGTCAAGGTGGGACGCTACCGTCCCACTGGCAGGTTAATTTCATGGGGCATGAGCTTTTTGGACTCCTTTGTCTGCATGTTGAACGAGTGGATTACTGAAAATCGATGGTGCCAACTTAACAGACTTTATGGGATGTAAAGAAGGATTTATCTAAAAAATTACCGTTTATGATGATGCAGACAAAGACCTGGTTCCGTCAGCGGTGGCATATATACTCAAATTCGGGGTTGAATCTCCTCCTTCTCTCTAAATATCAACATCTCTGTTGCCAGGCAGGAAATTAAGTGACGCAGGCAATAAACTGTTCGTTCTCCCTTAACGTGACCGGACCTGACCTGACCTCAGCCCCCTTCCTCACTAATCCACAACTCCCCACCCTTATCAGTGCCTGCCAAGATGTGGTCGTCTTTCCTTCACTCAGTACATTCCAAGCTTAATTGCCTCCACCATATGCATTCCTCCTACAGAAAACCATTAACTTCTGGTGTAGGCCCTAGACTATGGCACCCCTCATATCTCTATGACAACTAATGATCAATAATATTTAAAGTTTAGAAATCCGAACCCATCAATGCTAATCAGCCTGCAAGGAGCTTTACCTATGAAACAGCCTACAAGGCAGAATCCTGACTTATCAGCCTTTGAGTCTGCTATTGAATCTGATCAGCCTGTCAAAAATAGAGCTCACTCACTTTGTAATTGTAAATATTATCGATAAAACACGAAGTGTTCCTTACAATTACACACATATCAGTTGTGCAAGCTAACAACCAGTGTAGATAACAAGCTAGCTAACAATACTACCTAGCTAACTAGCTAGCTCGCTGTGGTCTTGGGGACGGGGCCTGTCAGGTATTGTTCATGGCTTATATGCCCCATAGTTAGCTCTACAACTCAAGATAAGGGATATTTAGCTTGCTAACGTTCTAACTTATAAACTGACAATGATTTCCAAACACAAATGAAAGCATGATGTCAGCACTAAATGTACCATCCCTTAGTGTAGCAATCAATAAAAACGTATAGGCTGGTCCACCGTGGGGCGCCGGTCCACCTGTCTGGCGCCGGTACACCGTGGGCTCTGATCCACCGTGGGCTCCGATCCACCGTGGGCTCCGATCCACCGTGGGCTCCGATCCACCGTGGGCTCCGATCCACCGTGGGCTCCGATCCACCGTGGGCTCCGATCCACCGTGAGCTCCGATCCACCGTGGGCTCCGATCCACCGTGGGCTCCGATCCACTGTGGGCTCTGATCCACCATGGGCTCTACCGCCTCAGTCATACAGTCAATCTCGTGATCTCATTGTGATCTCAACATAACAAGGGAAGCATTTTTTTTATTCATACTTCCTCTCTGGATTTCCATACGTAACTAAGTATGGTGTTACAATGAAAAGTTATCCCACCAAGAACTATTCATGAATGTATCTAAGGCAACACTTGATATCATCAGGGATCACAAGTCATTGACTTTGTCAAGTTTTACACGTCTATATATTTTTTTTAACAGCCAAATAAAATCAATATATGTAGTGAACAATAAAAATATGCCTATAAAGACGTTATAACATGACCTACCCTCCTTGTCTTTGCAGTGACTCCATCTCTGTGGACCCCATCTCTGTGGACCCCATCTCTGTGGACCCCATCTCTGTGGGCCCCATCTCTGTGGGCCCCATCTCTGTGGGCCCCATCTCTGTGGACCCCATCTCTGTGGACCCCATCTCTGTGGACCCCATCTCTGTGGGCCCCATCTCTGTGGACCCCATCTCTGTGGACCCCATCTCTCTGGACCCCATCTCTGTGGACCCCATCTCTGTGGACTCCATCTCTGTGGACCCCATCTGCCATCAACATCTACATTTGTCCTTTGACCATTCACTTCCAAGGTCATGTGCCGCCTGTCGATGACCTCGCTGTTTGTCTACTTCTGGTTGGTGGAGAGGGGTCAGTGTGACGCCTTCAGCCTTCAAGACACCATGGGAGAGCTGCACACAGAGTTCGCCGTCAACCTTTACCAAACGCTCACCGAGACAGAGAACAACTCCAACTTAATAGTGTCCCCGGCGAGCGTCTCGCTGTCCTTGGGTCTTCTGCAGCTGGGCGCCCGCGGCAACACGCTGGCGCAACTGGTGGCCGCACTGGGATATGACATCAACGGTAAGAAATCCCGCCCACCAAGCAGAGCCCCATGGGCTAAAAGGTGAAAGGACATCCAGAGGATGGCTGAGCACTTTAACTAGCATCTTTACCAGTGTGGGTTTATGTTGCTCTCCATTACCGTTTGTTTAAATCAGTCACCTGAGAATACCATTCCCTTAAACTGGTGCCGGGCTGCACCGCTGGTACGGGGTCCTGTGGGACAATTGGCATGGGGGTCCTGTCAGCTGGTAGAGTGGTGTCTGGAGACTTAATACCTGCCTCTGCTTTGTAATCAGATTATTCAGAGGGTAATACTGAGACACTGGGGTCGAAAGGTCACGGTGTTACACAGAAGTCACTAAACCAGTGAAGTTTAAATGGTAATGTATAGAAGGGCGTACTTCAGGTAGAGAGAGAAGGAGGATATTTTATTGATTTATCAGCATACTTGATTGATAAAAAAAGGGGAAAGGTGCCAAAGTGAAGAAAAGGTTTCGACTATAAGCCACGGGTGGCTGTGTATGTGTAATGGACCTGGGCTCGATGTCACATGCGTTTCTCAAAACACTGCATAGATTTTACCGTAATTAGAGAATGTGTCGATACGTTACTGACAGGATGGACATGAAGGCAGCGCTGCTCTGATTAGATTTTTTCCGTTCAAATCTGACCTTAACATTAGTCCACAATACAGACGACAGATCAGCATGCTAGAGAGAGATTGTAACCCATGGCTGCAAATATTGAGGCTTTGATTCTTTGGCACGTTATTGTGCACATCTTGTTACACATCATGAAATATTGAGACAAAAATCACAGACAACAATTAGCAAAATAGAACTCAATCGAGCGCTCACTTTACATTTTATTTTAATATGATTCAAATAAACTCAGCAAAAGAAAAGAAACGTCCAAACTTAACATGTGTAAATATTTGTATGAACATAAGATTCAACAACTGAGACATAAACTGAACAAGTTCCACAGACTTGTGACTAACAGAAATTGAATAATGTGTCCCTGAACAAAGGGGGAGGAAAAATCAAAAGTAACAGTCAGTATCTGGTGTGGCCACCAGCTGCATTAAGTACTGCAGTGCATCTCCTCCTCATGGACTGCACCAGATTTGCCAGTTCTTGCTGTGAGATGTTACCCCACTCTTCCACCAAGGCACCTGCAAGTTCCCAGACATTTCTGGGGGGAATGGCCCTAGCTCTCACTCTCCGATCCAACAGGTCGCAGACGTGCTCATTGGGATTGAGATCTGGGCTCTTCGCTGGCCATGGCAGAACACTGACATTCCTGTCTTGCAGGAAATCATGCCCAGAACCAGCAACATACCACTCTGCATCGTCAGCAGCTTACCACCCTGCATCGTCAGCAGCATACCACCCTACATCCCACTGCGGGCTTGCTTCCGAAGCTAAGCAGGGTTGGTCCTGGTCATTCCCTGGCTGGGAGACCAGGTGGTGTTGGAGGGCCAGTAGGAGGCACTCTTTCCTCTGGTCTAAAAAAAATAAATATAAAAATATCCCAATACCCCAGGGCAGTGATTGGGGACACTGCCCTGTGTAGGGTACCGTCTTTCGGATGGGACTTTAAACAGGTGTCCTGACTCCCTGAGGTCATAAAAGATCCCATGGCACTTATCATAAGAGTAGAGGTGTTAACCCTGGTGTCCTGGCTAAATTCCCAATCTGGCCCTCATACCATCAGGGTCACCTAATAATCCCCAGCTTACAATTGGCTCATTCATCACCATCCTCTCCCCTGTAACTATTCCCCAGGTTGTTGCTGTAAATGAGAATGTGTTCTCAGTCAACTTACCTGGTAAAATAAAAAGTATGGCTGGTGGCATTGTCATGCTGGAGGGCCATGTCAGGATGAGCCTGCAGGAAGGGAACCACATGAGGGAGAAGGATGTCTTCCCTGTAACGCACAGCGTTGAGATTGCCTGCAATGACAACAAGCTCAGTCTGATGATGCTGTGACACAGCGCCCCAGACCATGATGGACCCTCCACTTCCAAAAATCCTACAATGTGATTTTCTGGATTTTTGTTTCTCATTTTGTCTGTCATAGTTGAAGTGTACCTATGATGAAAATTACAGGCCTCTCTCATCTTTTTAAGTGGGAGAACTTGCACAATTGGTGGCTGACTAAATACTTTTTTGCCCCACTGTACATACAGTACATACATACATACACACGTTATATTTATACATACATACATATATGCACTTGCCATTGCAGAGCCGGATAATATGGGTTGGCCGGATCCTGGTGTCTTCTTCACACTTGTTTTGGAATACATCGTTTCACATTCTTGAACACACAAGGTTTCCATTTGGGTCGTCATTATCTGGACAAGTTGCAAAATTGTATCTAGGGTCAGCTTACCCTAGCCCTTAGTGGGGAAGACCAGTTCTATTTATCTTCTTAAAATCTGATTTTACACCTAGCTATAACCACACTGCGAACCCTAACTACACTGCAAACCTAATGTCTAGCTATAACCACACCGCTAACCCTAACTACACTGCAAACCTAATGTCTAACTATAACCACACTGCTAACCCTAACTACACTGCTAACCTTATGCGTAACTATAACCACACTGCTAACCCTAACCACACTGCTAACCTTATACCTAACCATAACCACACTGCTAACCTTATACCTAACCATAACCACACTGCTAACCTTATACCTAACCATAACCACACTGCTAACCCTAACCACACTGCTAACCTTATACCTAACCATAACCACACTGCCAACCCTAACCACACTGCTAACCTTATACCTACCCTAACCACACTGCTAACCCTAACCACACTGCTAACCTTACACCTAACCATAACCACACTGCTAACCTTATGCCTAACTATAACCACACTGCTAACCTAACCTAACTATAACCACACTGCTAACCTAATGCCTAACTATAACCACACTGCTAACCTAATACCTAACTATAACCACACTGCTAACCTTATACCTAACCACACTGCTAACCCTAACCACACTGCTAACCCTAACTACACTGCTAACCCTAACTACACTGCTAACCTTATGCCTAACCCTAACCACACTGCTAACCCTAACCACACTGCTAACCCTAACTACACTGCTAACCTTATGCCTAACCCTAACCACACTGCTAACCCTAACTACACTGCTAACCTTATACCTAACCATAACCACACTGCTAACCTTATACCTAACCTTATACCTAACCATAACCACACTGCTAACCTTATACCTAACCCTAACTACACTGCTAACTCTAACCACACTGCTAACCTTATGCCTAACCCTAACCACACTGCTAACCCTAACCACACTGCTAACCTTATGCCTAACCCTAACCATACTGCTAACCTTATGCCTAACCCTAACTACACTGCTAACCTAATGTCTAGCTATAACCACACTGCTAACCCTAACTACACTGCAAACCTAATGTCTAACTATAACCACACTGCTAACCCTAACTACACTGCTAACCTTATACCTAACCATAACCACACTGCTAACCCTAACCACACTGCTAACCTTATACCTAACCATAACCACACTGCTAACCTTATACCTAACCATAACCACACTGCTAACCTTATACCTAACCATAACCACACTGCTAACCCTAACCACACTGTTAACCTTATACCTAACCATAACCACACTGCCAACCCTAACCACACTGCTAACCTTATACCTAACCCTAACCACACTGCTAACCCTAACCACACTGCTAACCTTACACCTAACCATAACCACACTGCTAACCTTATGCCTAACTATAACCACACTGCTAACCTAATGCCTAACTATAACCACACTGCTAACCTAATGCCTAACTATAACCACACTGCTAACCTAATACCTAACTATAACCACACTGCTAACCTTATACCTAACCACACTGCTAACCCTAACCACACTGCTAACCCTAACTACACTGCTAACCCTAACTACACTGCTAACCTTATGCCTAACCCTAACCACACTGCTAACCCTAACCACACTGCTAACCCTAACTACACTGCTAACCTTATGCCTAACCCTAACCACACTGCTAACCCTAACTACACTGCTAACCTTATACCTAACCATAACCACACTGCTAACCTTATACCTAACCTTATACCTAACCATAACCACACTGCTAACCTTATACCTAACCCTAACTACACTGCTAACTCTAACCACACTGCTAACCTTATGCCTAACCCTAACCACACTGCTAACCCTAACCACACTGCTAACCTTATGCCTAACCCTAACCATACTGCTAACCTTATGCCTAACCCTAACTACACTGCTAACCTTAAACCTAACCCTAACCACACTGCTAACCTTACGCCTAACCCTAACTACACTGCTAACTTTACACCTAACCCTAACTACACTGCTAACCTTATGCCTAACCACACTGCTAACCCTAACTACACTGCTAACCTTACACCTAACCCTAACTACACTGCTAACCTTACACCTAACCCTAACCACACTGCTAACCTTACGCCTAACCCTAACCACACTCTAACCTTACGCCTAACCCTAACCAAACTGCTAACCCTATGCCTAACCCTAACCACACTGCTAACCCTAACCACACTGCTAACCTTATGCCTAACCCTAACTACACTGCTAACCCTAACTACACTGCTAACCTTACACCTAACCCTAACTACACTGCTAACCTTATGCCTAACCCTAACTACACTGCTAACCTTATGCCTAACCCTAACTACACTGCTAACCTTACACCTAACCCTAACTACACTGCTGACCTTACGCCTAACCCTAACTACACTGCTAACCTTACGCCTAACCCTAACTACACTGCTAACCTTACGCCTAACCCTAACTACACTGCTAACCTTATGCCTAACCCTAACTACACTGCTAACCTTACGCCTAACCCTAACTACACTGCTAACCTTATGCGTAACTATAACCACACTGCTAACCCTAACCACACTGCTAACCTTATACCTAACCATAACCACACTGCTAACCTTATACCTAACCCTAACCACACTGCTAACCCTAACCACACTGCTAACCTTATACCTAACCATAAACACTGCTAACCCTAACCACACTGCTAACCTTATACCTAACCATAACCACACTGCTAACTTATACCTAACCATAACCACACTGCTAACCTTATACCTAACCATTTGCTAACCCTAACCACACTGTTAACCTTATACCTAACCATAACCACACTGCTAACCCTAACCACACTGCTAACCTTATACCTAACCCTAACCACACTGCTAACCCTAACCACACTGCTAACCTTATACCTAACCATAACCACACTGCTAACCTTATACCTAACCATAACCACACTACTAACCTTATGCCTAACTATAACCACACTGCTAACCTAATGCCTAACTATAACCACACTGCTAACCTTATACCTAACCACACTGCTAACCCTAACCACACTGCTAACCCTAACTACGCTGCTAACCTTATGCCTAACCCTAACCACACTGCTAACCTTATGCCTAACCCTAACTACACTGCTAACTCTAACCACACTGCTAACCTTATGCCTAACCTAACCACACTGCTAACCCTAACCACACTAACCTTATGCCTAACCCTAACCACAGCTAATTAAACCTAACCCTAACCACACTGCTAACCTTACGCCTAACCCTAACTACACTGCTAACCTTACACCTAACCCTAACTACACTGCTAACCTTTTAACCACACTGCTAACCCTAACTTGCTAACCTTACACCTAACCCTAACTACACTGCTAACCAGGTACACCTAACCCTAACCACACTGCTAACCTTACGCCTAACCCTAACCACACTCTAACCTTACGCCTAACCCTAACCACACTGCTAACCATATGCCTAACCCTAACCACACTGCTAACCCTAACCACACTGCTAACCTTATGCCTAACCCTAACTACACAGCTAACCCTAACTACACTGCTAACCTTACACCTAACCCTAACTACACTGCTAACCTTATGCCTAACCCTAACTACACTGCTAACCTTACGCCTAACCCTAACTACACTGCTAACCTTACGCCTAACCCTAACTACACTGCTAACCTTATGCCTAACCCTAACCACACTGCTAACCTTATGCCTAACCCTAACTACACTGCTAACCTTATGCCTAACCCTAACCACACTGCTAACCCTAACCACACTGCTAACCCTAACTACGCTGCTAACCTTATGCCTAACCCTAACCACACTGCTAACCCTAACTACACTGCTAACCTTATACCTAACCATAACCACACTGCTAACCTTATACCTAACCATAACCACACTGCTAACCTTATACCTAACCATAACCACACTGCTAACCTTATACCTAACCCTAACTACACTGCTAACTCTAACCACACTGCTAACCTTATGCCTAACCCTAACCACACTGCTAACCCTAACCACACTGCTAACCTTATGCCTAACCCTAACCACACTGCTAACCTTATGCCTAACCCTAACTACACTGCTAACCTTAAACCTAACCCTAACCACACTGCTAACCTTACGCCTAACCCTAACTACACTGCTAACC
The DNA here is from genome assembly GCF_018296145.1 of Oncorhynchus tshawytscha. NCBI lineage: Eukaryota > Metazoa > Chordata > Actinopteri > Salmoniformes > Salmonidae > Oncorhynchus > Oncorhynchus tshawytscha. The sequence goes on from NC_056454.1 coordinate 47,915,684, forward strand.
TTACACCTAACCCTAACTACACTGCTAACCTTATGCCTAACCACACTGCTAACCCTAACTACACTGCTAACCTTACACCTAACCCTAACTACACTGCTAACCTTACACCTAACCCTAACCACACTGCTAACCTTACGCCTAACCCTAACCACACTCTAACCTTACGCCTAACCCTAACCACACTGCTAACCCTATGCCTAACCCTAACCACACTGCTAACCCTAACCACACTGCTAACCTTATGCCTAACCCTAACTACACTGCTAACCCTAACTACACTGCTAACCTTACACCTAACCCTAACTACACTGCTAACCTTATGCCTAACCCTAACTACACTGCTAACCTTACGCCTAACCCTAACTACACTGCTAACCTTACGCCTAACCCTAACTACACTGCTAACCTTACGCCTAACCCTAACTACACTGCTAACCTTATGCCTAACCCTAACTACACTGCTAATCTTATGCCTAACCCTAACTACACTGCTAACCTTACACCTAACCCTAACCTTAAATGAAAACCAAAAAGCTAATTTAGTGGGAACCAAGCCACTGATTCCATTTCCGGTCTCTCCAGATATACAGGTGCAGGACTTCCTGTTGCAGTCGCAGGGGGATGTGGGTAACTCCAGTCACGGGGTGCGGCTCCGGCAGGCCTGCGTCCTATTCGTCCAGAGCGGCGTCCAGCTACTTCCTGTTTTTACCCAGCATGCAGCAGCCTTGGGCAACAGCAGTCTGGTGCGAGCCAACTTCAGCCAGCCCAACCACAGCCGAAGCCAGCTGCAACAGTGGGGACGTAACCACAGCACCGGTGAGCCGCTCCAGTCCGGTGGCAGCGGAGAGCTGTTTGGGTCTGGCGAGGCCCAGGAAGAAGCCTTGTGGTGGGGCCAGCGGCTGCAGATGGCCCTGGTCAACACTGTAAACTTCCGGGGCGTGTGGCAGAAACAGTTCCTCTTCACAGACACCCAGAACCTTCCCTTCACCCTGTCGGACGGCAGCACCATCAAGGTGCCCATGATGCACCAGGCCACAGAGGTCAACTTTGGTAAGTGAGAAGAGACAACGGCAATATCTTTCTCTCCGTCTCTCCCTTTGGCTGTGGCTTACAGTCAATCCAGCAAGCACCACACCACATTTAGCTTAATGGTAGAGTTGGAGTCTTGGTTCGTACTACAGTAATGTAGATCATTTGCCATTCTACAATTGTAAAGTATAAGTGTTTAGTGTTTCTGCATCGCTTGGTCTTTGGGGGTTCTAGGCTGGGTATCTGTAAAACACTGACAACTGCTAATGTCACAAAGGGCTTCTAAAATCCATATGATTGATTATCCTGTGTCCTTATTTAAGCGGTCCCTCTCTTTGTTTCCCTTCTATGTGTAGGTCAGTTCCGCACCTTGTCTGATCAGCGCTACACAGTTCTGGAGCTGCCGTACCTGGGCCGCTCCCTCAGTCTGCTGGTAGCTCTGCCCAGCGACAGGAAGACGCCACTGTCCTCTCTGGAATCGCAGCTAACTCCCAGCGCTGTGGCCACCTGGGACACTGGCCTCCGTAGAACCAAGATGGATGTCTTTCTCCCCAGGTAGCCTACACATATCAATATGTTTTCATTTGAAAACATTTCTTATACCAGGTTAGTATCACTGATGTAAAACATTTCCTGGCCCAGAGTGGCTTCCGTTCCCTGTATCCTAACGGACGTTTGCTAAGAGGGATACCTGGGACAACCCAACTTCACGTCATTGACATTTAAAACGGTTTAGGGTATTTTGTATTTATTATGGATCCCCATTAGCTGCTGCCAAAGCATCAGCTACTCTTCCTGGGGTTTATTATGGATCCCCATTAGCTGCTGCCAAAGCATCAGCTACTCTTCCTGGGGTTTATTATGGATCCCCATTAGCTGCTGCCAAAGCATCAGCTACTCTTCCTGGGGTTTATTATGGATCCCCATTAGCTGCTGCCAAAGCATCAGCTACTCTTCCTGGGGTTTATTATGGATCCCCATTAGAAGCATCAGCTACTCTTCCTGGGGTTTATTATGGATCCCCATTAGAAGCATCAGCTACTCTTCCTGGGGTTTATTATGGATCCCCATTAGTTCCTGCCAAGGCAGCAGCTACTCTTCCTGGGGTTTATTATGGATCCCCATTAGCTGCTGCCAAAGCATCAGCTACTCTTCCTGGGTTCAAACAAAATTTAGGCAGTTTATACCATTTTAAAAACATTACGATACATTCATAACAGATTTCACAACACTGTGTGCCCTCAGACCCCTACTCCACCACTACCATATATCTACAGTACTAAATCCATGTGTATGTATAGAGCGTATGTTATCGTGTTTGTGTGTGTGTGCCAATGTTTGTGTTGCTTCACAGTCCCCGCTGTTTCATAAGGTGTTTTTTTAATCTGTTTTTAAAAATCTAATTTTACTGTTTGCATCAGTTACTTGATGTGGAATAGAGTTCCATGTAGTCATGGCTCTATGTAGTACTGTGGAATAGAGTTCCATGTAGTCATGGCTCTATGTAGTACTGTGGAATAGAGTTCCATGTAGTCATGGCTCTATGTAGTACTGTGGAATAGAGTTCCATGTAGTCACGGCTGTATGTAGGACTGTGTGCCTCCCATAGTCTGTTCTGGACTTGGGGACTGTGAAGAGACCTCTGGTGGCATGTCTTGTGGGGTATGAATGGGGGGTGTCATCGTCATCCCAAGTATCCCATAGCATTTACCATGTCCTAACCTTCATGATGACTGATCTAGTGTGGCGAAACAGGATAACGGTAGTGTAATGCACTGTCATTTAACAGGTTTAAAATGCAGAACAGGTTCAACCTGAGGTTGATTCTGCCGTCAATGGGGGTCAGTGACGCCTTCAATCCAATGGCAGCAGACTTCACTGGACTCTCAGGTACAGAACACTTAAACTGCTTTTTCCTGGTTTAATGTGAGATTAGGTTTGGGGTCAAATTCCATTTCAATTAGTGTCAATTCAAGACGTAAACTGAAATTCCAATTCGCTTTTCAACGAGGAACATTTTCAAAATTTGGAGTTTGGTTTACTTTCTGAGTTGAGCTATAAAAGCCTGTATGAGACTCCATGTCATCCTCAGTACTCTGCAGAGGACTGTCCAGAACTTACAGCATTGGGTTTGTTATCTCTCCACAGCAGAGGAAGGCCTGTATGTGTCAGATGCCTTTCATGAGGCCAGGATAGAGGTAACAGAGGACGGGACCAAGGCAGCGGCAGTAACCTCTATGGTGCTACTCAAACGATCCCGAGCTCCCGTCTTCAAAGCAGACAGACCTTTCTTCTTCCTCCTGCGACAAGTCAGCACAGGTAGGAGGCCTACCATACAAAATAATTAACAGATGGCTTACATATGCAATAAGGCCCGAGCAGGGTGTGGTATATGGCCAATATACCACGGCTAAGGGCTGTTCTTAAGCACGACGCAATGCAGAGTGCCTGGATACAGTCCTTAGCCGTGGTATATTGGCCATATACCACAAACCCCCTGAGGTGCCTTATTGCTATTATAAACTGGTTACCAATGTAATTAGAGCAGTAAAATGTATTTTTTTTTGTCATACCTGTGGTATACGGTCTGATATACCACGGGCTTTCAGCCAATCAGCATTCAGGGCTCAAACCATCCACTAATAATCAACACAGTAAAAGAAGCATGCTATAGCTGCGTTTACACAGGGATGGGATGGGATGCCTGTGTAAACGCAGCCTTAGTCGGAGTGTTGTACTGCCGTTACAGCATCACCTTGTTAGTTTGGCCTTCTATTAATCGCTCCATTTGTCAACCCTCTCTCCATATCTCTCCCTCTCTCCAGGATCTGTTCTATTTATGGGGCGTGTGGTGAATCCAGCTGATCAGGCACCCTAGAACCCCCTCACCTCCACTCTAGAACCCCCTTACCTCTACCCAAGGACCCCCTTACCTCTACCCAAGGACCCTCTTACCTCTACCCAAGGACCCTCTTACCTCTACCCAAGGACCCCCTTACCTCTACCCAAGGACCCCTCACCTCTACCCAAGGACCCCCTTACCACTACCCAAGGACCCCCTTACCTCTACCCAAGGACCCCTTACCTCTACCCAAGGACCCCCTCACCTCTACCCAAGGACCCCCTCACCTCTACCCAAGGACCCCCTCACCTCTACCCAAGGACCCCCTCACCTCTACCCAAGGACCCCCTCACCTCTACCCAAGGACCCCCCTCACCCTCTACCCCCACCTCTACCCCCCCTCACCTCTACCCAAGGACCCCCTCACCTCTACCCTAGAACCCCTCACCTCTACCCTAGAACCCCCTCACCTCTACCCTAGAACCCCCCCTCACCTCTACCCTAGAACTCCCTCACCTCTACCCTAGAACCCCTCACCTCTACCCTAGAACCCCCTCACCTCTACCCAAGGACCCCCTCACCTCCACCCAAGGACCCCCCCCTCACCTCCACTCTAGAACCCCTCACCTCTACCCCAGGACCCCCTCACCTCTACCCCAGGACCCCCTCACCTCTACCCCAGGACCCCCCCTTACCCCACCTCTACCCCAGGACCCCCTTACCTCTACCCCAGGACCCCCTTACCTCTACCCCAGGACCCCCTTACCTCTACCCCAGGACCCCCCTTACCCCTCTACCCCAGGACCCCCTTACCTCTACCCTAGGACCCCCTTACCTCTACCCTAGGACCCCCTTACCTCTACCCTAGGACCCCCTTACCTCTACCCTAGGACCCCCTTACCCCCACCCTAGGACCCCCACCAACATACCCTACCCCCGCTCATATTCAACCCCAACACACGACCCATATTTATTGGGGACCAGAGGTTTCCAGACATTCGGAAGAGGGACAATATTTGTTGTACATATCTGTAAATAAAATGTAAATACATCTGTGTTTTGCACCCAAAGTGTCTTGGTCATTTACTTCTGTAGCGTAGGACTACTGGCTATTTCCTGATCCATGGTCACGGAGAGGATTCAGAAACTCTCACATCTACCAAATTAATAAAACTCATGTCAACACTAATTTCTCATAGTTGACTTGTGGAAAAATATTTCTGTTAATACAGTTGAATGTCATGCAGTTGAAGTCGGAAGTTTACATACACCTCAGCCAAATACATTTGAACTCAGTTTTCACAATTCCTGACATTTAATCCTTGTAAAAATTCCCTGTTTTAGGTCTGTTAGGATCACCACTTTATCTTTAAGAATGTGAAATGTCAGAATAATAGTAGAGAGAATTATTTATTTCAGCTTTTATTTCTTTCATCACATTCCCAGTGGGTCAGAAGTTTACAATCACTCAATTAGTATTTGGTAGCGTTGCCTTTAAATTGTTTAACTTGGGTCAAACGTTTCGAGTAGCCTTCCACAAGCTTCCCACAATAAGTTGGGTGAATGTTGGCCCATTCCTCCTGACAGAGTTGGTGTAACTGAGTCAGGTTTGTAGGCCTCCTTCCTCGCACACGCTTTTTCAGTTCTGCCCACAAATGTTCGATAGGATTGAGGTACCAAAAGTCAATACCATGACTTTGTTTTCCTTAAGCCATTTTTCCCACAACTTTAGAAGTATGCTTGGGGTCATTGTCCATTTGGAAGACGCATTTGCGACCAAGCTTCCTGACTGATGTTGCTTCAATATATCCACATAATTCCCACCCCCCCTCATGCCATCTATTTTGTGAAGTGCACCAGCCCCTCCTGCAGCAACACACCCCCACAACATGATGCCACCACCGTGCTTCACGGTTGGGATTGTGTTTTTCGGCTTGCAAGCCTCCCCCTTTTTCCTCCAAACATAACGATGGTCATAGTTATATTTTTGTTTCCTCAGACCAGAGCACATTTCTCCAAAAAGTACAATCTTCATATCAAATCAAATTGGTCACATACACATGGTTAGCAGATGTTAATGCGAGTGTAGCAAAATGCTTGTGCTTCTAGTTCCGACCGTGCAGTAATATCTAACAAGTAATCTAACAATTTCACAACAACTACCTTATACACACAAGTGTAAAGGAATGAATAAGAATATGTACATATAAATATATGAATGTGTGATGGCCGAACGGCATAGGCAAGATGCAGTAGATGGTATAGAGTACAGTATATACATATGAGATGAGTAATGTAGGATATGTAATTATATAAAGTGGCATTGTTTAAAGTGGCTAGTGATACATTTATTACATCCAATGTTTTATTATTAAGTGGCTATATTTGAGTCAGTATGTTGGCAGCAGCCACTCAATGTTAGTGATGGCTGGTTAACAGTCTGATGGCCTTGAGATAGAAGCTGTTTTTCAGTTTCTCGGCCCCAGCTGATGATGCACCTGTACTGACCTCACCTTCTGGATGATAGCGGGGTGAACAGGCAGTGGCTCGGGTGGTTGTTGTCCTTGATCTTTTTGGCCTTCCTGTGACATCGGGTGGTGTAGGTGTCCTGGAGGGCAGGTAGTTTGCCCCCGGTGATGCGCTGTGCAGACCTCAATACCCTCTGGAGAGCCTTACGGTTGTGGGCGGAGCAGTTGCCGTACCAGGCAGTGATACAGCCTGACAGGATGCTCTCGATTGTGCATCAGTAAAAGATTGTATTTTTGGTGACTAGCCTAATTTCTTCAGCCTCCTGAGGTTGAAGAGGCGCTGTTGCATCTTCTTCACGATGCTGTCTGTGTGGGTGGACCAATTCAGTTTGTCTGTGATGTGTATGTCGAGGAACTTAAAACTTGCTACCCTCTCCACTACTGTTCCATCGATGTGGATAGGGGGGGTGCTCCCTCTGCTGTTTCCTGAAGTCCATGATCATCTCCTTTGTTTTGTTGACGTAGAGTGTGAGGTTATTTTCCTGACACCACACTCCGAGGGCCCTCACCTCCTCCCTGTAGGACGTCTCATTGTTGTTGGTAATCAAGCCTACCACTGTAGTGTCGTCTGCAAACTTGATTGAGTTGAAGGCGCGCATGGCCACGCAGTCATGGGTGAACAGGGAGTACAGGAGAGGGCTGATAACGCATCCCCAGTGTTGAGGATCAGCGGGGTGGAGATGTTTCCTATCCTCACCACCTGGGGACAGCCCGTCAGAAAGTCCAGGACCTGTCCTCATGTGCAGTTGTGAATCGTAGTCTGGCTTTTCTACGGTGGTTTTGGAGCAGTGGCTTCTTCCTTGTTGAGCAGCCTTTCAGGTTATGTGGATATAGGACTCATTTTACTGTGGATATAGATACTTTTGTACCCGTTTCCTCCGGCATCTTCACAAGGTCCTTTGCTGTTGTTCTGGGATTGATTTGCACTTTTCGCACCAAAGTACGTTCATCTCTAGGAGACAGAACACGTCTCCTTCCTGAGCAGTATGACGGCTGCGTGGTCCCGTGGTGTTTATACTTGCATACTATTGTTTGTAGATGAACGTGGTACCTTCAGGTGTTTGGAAATTGCCCCCAAGGATGAACCAGACTTGTGGAGGTCTACAATTTTTTCCCCTGAGGTGTTGGTTGATTTCTTTAGATTTTCCCACGATGTCAAACAAAGAGTTTGAAGGTCGGCCTTGAAATACATCCACAGGTACACCTCCAATTGACTCAAGTGATGTCAATTAGCCTATCAGAAGTTTCTAAAGCCATGACATCATTTTCTGTGATGTCAATTAGCTTATCACAGAAGCTTCTAAAGCCAATGCATCTTGACACTAACATCAAAAGAATCAAACTTTTCTTAAAAAGTACAGTGACATAAAACAATTATGCTGATTGTGTGTTTTGACTTTATTTACATGGCCAAGTCACAGGTTAAAATAGAAACTTTATTCATGGAATACAAAAAAAAAAAAAAAAAAAAGAAAAAAAAAGGCCTTCCTCTGAACATTCTCTTTAAATAATTCTCTAAAGGTATTTACATCTATATACAGCGTATTCAAAATACTCTCTTTTGGTAGCGTCCTCTTTATAAACAAAGACAAGTTTGGCAACTATTTGGTCCCTGTATAGGAGGGTGGGGTGGGGGGGGATTGGAAAGGAGATGGGAGAGATAAAAGGTGGAATAGGGGCAGAGAGGATTGCAAATGTTGTGGTGTAAACTGCCAGCCAGACATCTAGGGCCTCAATTCTACACAATTGAATGTCCAACGACACTTAACTGTTACACTACAAAGAGATGTAGTTTAGGATTGCAGTAAAGGGTAACTAAGTGGTTGTACGGGGTAATTGCTAGTGGCACGGATGCTATTGCTAACCATTCAATTATTGTCTATTTCCTGAGGCTCGTCTACTACCCATCACAGAGGGTTCTTGTCTGTGGCACTTTGATAACAGCATTCAGATGGTACGTTATTATTATTATTGTTGGAGTTTGGTTTATCCTTCTAGCTAAAATCCAGAACTGCTAAGATGACTGACTCGTGACGTTCCTCTTGCCTACAAATATGGAGTTCCATGAGAGTGAAATGTGGGCTTCGGTTTAGGTTGTGTAGGCGCAGCCGATTTTAGATTAACCTTTACATGGCAAGATTAGGTAGTCATGAGGGAGGGGAGTGGCCAACCCTTTCTGTTGGTGAATAGAGTAAAAGGAGTGTTTCTATTGGTGGAGTGGAGTGCCTATCAGGATTAAGTGAATAACCAAACGGGACAAACCCACAACAAAAATACCACAGAAAGAGAGAGGGCAATGACTAGAGTGAGAGATGACTAGAAAGAGAGATGACTAGAAAGAGAGATGACTAGAAAGAGAGAGGACTAGAAAGAGAGAGGACTAGAAAGAGATGACTAGAGAGAGAGGACTAGAAAGAGATGACTAGAAAGAGATGTCTAGAGAGAGAGGACTAGAAAGAGAGAGGACTAGAAAGAGAGAGGACTAGAAAGAGAGAGGACTAGAAAGAGAGAGGACTAGAAAGAGAGGACTAAAAGAGAGGACTAGAAAGAGAGGACTAGAAAGAGAGAGGACTAGAAAGAGAGAGGACTAGAAAGAGAGAGGACTAGAAAGAGAGAGGACTAGAAAGAGAGAGGACTAGAAAGAGAGAGGACTAGAAAGAGAGAGGACTAGAAAGAGAGAGGACTAGAAAGAGAGAGGACTAGAAAGAGAGAGGACTAGAAAGAGAGAGGACTAGAAAGAGAGATGACTAGAAAGAGAGATGACTAGAAAGAGAGGACTAGAAAGAGAGAGGACTAGAGAGATGACTAGAAAAGAGAGGACTAGAAAGAGAGGACTAGAAAGAGAGAGGACTAGAAAAGAGAGGACTAGAAAGAGAGAGGACTAGAAAAGAGAGGACTAAAGAGAGGACTAGAAAGAGAGAGGACTAGAAAGAGAGGACTAAAAGAGATGACTAGAAAGAGAGAGGACTAGAAAGAGAGAGGACTAGAAAGAGATGACTAGAAAGAGAGAGGACTAGAAAGAGAGAGGACTAGAAAGAGAGATGACTAGAAAGAGAGATGACTAGAAAGAGAGGACTAGAAAGAGAGATGACTAGAGAGATGACTAGAAAGAGAGATGACTAGAAAGAGAGGACTAGAAAGAGAGATGACTAGAAAGAGAGATGACTAGAAAGAGAGATGACTAGAAAGAGAAAATGAAAAAACAAAACAAAACATGAAGCCACCTAAAGATTCATTTGAAACCTAAAACATCAGTGTTCCTCTTTTGGCCATGAGGTTGTTGGAAACTTTTTACAATCGAATTTGAACCCCCTCCCTTAGCAATATCAGTTCACCATACCATCACTGATGAGACACGCGTCACACAGTATACACGGACAGAGACAGACAGGCCAACAGCACTCATTTCATTGCTTGGG
>NC_056454.1:47930501-48074746 GCF_018296145.1 Oncorhynchus tshawytscha
AGGGCTGACGGGGGGCGAATAGGCTCTGCCGGGGCGCAGTAGAGGGGACATGCACCGTCGTCTCTTAGGACCCCCACCCCAGACCCCGTGCATGTTGGAGTCACTCCCCGGACGCTTGCCCTTGTTCTGGGGACCCGTCACAAACTCATCGGCCTCGTCAATCATCATCCCCTAGAGAAACAGCAACAGAAAAGACAGGATAAACAAAACGTACTATTACAACTTCACTGTTATAATTGTTAATGTGTAACAGTATAACTTTAAACCGTCCCCTCGCCCATACCCGGGCTCGAACCAGGGACCCTCTGCACACATCAACAACAGTCACCCACAAAGCATCGTTACCCATCGCTCCACAAAAGCCGCGGCCCTTGCAGAGCAAGGGGAACTACTACTTCAGGGTCTCAGAGCAAGTGACGTCACCGATTGAAAAGCTATTTAGCGCGCACTGCTAACTAAGCTAGCCGTTTCACATCCGTTACAAAAGCAAACAACTGACATTTGTCCAGAAAAATGTGTCGACTCATAATAGCAATCAATTAGAGATGTTTTCAAAAAACAAATAAGGGTGTGTGAGGTTTTGACCAGCTGATTTCAGATACTCCTAAGTGGAAGGGAATGGTAGTGAGAGTGATTTCTGTAGACAGCCATAGTCCTACCTTCTTGTCCAGTTTGAAAGGATTTCCAAAGGTGTGCAGGCGTTTGGGCTGTTCAGGGTCTGCATCTCTGAGGGGTTGGGGAAGGGCTTTGAGGAAGTCCTGGTAGTTCCCCATCTGGGCGATGGGCACACTGTGCAGCTGGTCTGGACAGACAAGGGGACACAGGAAGACTTGGGCTCAAATTTCAGTCTTCGTCTCGTCCTTAACAAAACTGGTAGCGAGAATAATTCAACGGGAATTACAGTTAATTCTGGAACTGAATCACACACACACACACACACACCTGTGTCCTGTCCCCGGAGCAGACAGGTGGTGCTAAGCAGGTTCCTCCTCATGCGGCTCAGCTGATCCAGGAGGTGCATTCTGGGAATGTCGTAGGCGTTCCGGAAACCCTGAGGTTTCAGACTCTACACAGGGAACAGTGAGGAAGAGCTAGTAGTGTCACAGTAGATCAGAAAAGCAACATGATGGGGTAGTATCATATGAAACGGTACTACAGTAAGTCAGGGGGGTAGTATCATATGAAACGGTACTACAGTAAGTCAGGGGGTAGTATCATATGAAACGGTACTACAGTAAGTCAGGGGGGATAGTATCATATGAAATGGTACTACAGTAAGTCAGGGGGGTAGTAGCATATGAAACGGTACTACAGTAAGTCAGGGGGGTAGTAGCATATGAAACGGTACTACAGTAAGTCAGGGGGGTAGTAGCATATGAAACGGTACTACAGTAAGTCAGGGGGGGTAGTAGCATATGAAACGGTACTACAGTAAGTCAGGGGGGTAGTAGCATATGAAACGGTACTACAGTAAGTCAGGGGGGTAGTAGCATATGAAACAGTACTACAGTAAGTCAGGGGGGTAGTAGCATATGAAACGGTACTACAGTAAGTCAGGGGGGTAGTAGCATATGAAACGGTACTACAGTAAGTCGGGGGGGGTAGTATCATATGAAACGGTACTACAGTAAGTCAGGGGGTAGTAGCATATGAAACGGTACTACAGTAAGTCAGGGGGGTAGTAGCATATGAAACGGTACTACAGTAAGTCAGTGGGGGTAGTAGCATATGAAACGGTACTACAGTAAGTCAGGGGGGTAGTATCATATGAAACGGTACTACAGTAAGTCAGGGGGGTAGTATCATATGAAACGGTACTACAGTAAGTCAGGGGGGTAGTAGCATATGAAACGGTACTACAGTAAGTCGGGGGGGTAGTAGCATATGAAACGGTACTACAGTAAGTCAGGGGGTAGTAGCATATGAAACGGTACTACAGTAAGTCAGGGGGGTAGTAGCATATGAAACAGTACTACAGTAAGTCGGGGGGGTAGTATCATATGAAACGGTACTACAGTAAGTCGGGGGGTAGTATCATATGAAACGGTACTACAGTAAGTCGGGGGGTAGTAGCATATGAAACGGTACTACAGTAAGTCAGGGGGGTAGTAGCATATGAAACGGTACTACAGTAAGTCAGGGGGTAGTAGCATATGAAACGGTACTACAGTAAGTCAGGGGGGTAGTAGCATATGAAACGGTACTACAGTAAGTCAGGGGGTAGTAGCATATGAAACGGTACTACAGTAAGTCAGGGGGGTAGTAGCATATGAAACGGTACTACAGTAAGTCGGGGGGGGTAGTATCACATGAAACGGTACTACAGTAAGTCAGGGGGTAGTAGCATATGAAACGGTACTACAGTAAGTCAGGGGGGTAGTATTACATGAAACGGTACTACAGTAAGTCAGGGGGGTAGTATCATATGAAACGGTACTACAGTAAGTCAGGGGGTAGTAGCATATGAAACGGTACTACAGTAAGTCAGGGGGGTAGTAGCATATGAAACGGTACTACAGTAAGTCAGGGGGGTAGTATCATATGAAACGGTACTACAGTAAGTCAGGGGGTAGTATCATATGAAACGGTACTACAGTAAGTCAGGGGGTAGTAGCATATGAAACGGTACTACAGTAAGTCAGGGGGGTAGTAGCATATGAAACGGTACTACAGTAAGTCAGGGGGTAGTAGCATATGAAACGGTACTACAGTAAGTCAGGGGGGTAGTAGCATATGAAACGGTACTACAGTAAGTCAGGGGGGGTAGTAGCATATGAAACGGTACTACAGTAAGTCAGGGGGGTAGTAGCATATGAAACGGTACTACAGTAAGTCAGGGGGGTAGTAGCATATGAAACGGTACTACAGTAAGTCAGGGGGGTAGTATCATATGAAACGGTACTACAGTAAGTCAGGGGGTAGTAGCATATGAAACGGTACTACAGTAAGTCAGGGGGTAGTAGCATATGAAACGGTACTACAGTAAGTCAGGGGGTAGTAGCATATGAAACGGTACTACAGTAAGTCAGGGGGGTAGTATTATATGAAACGGTACTACAGTAAGTCAGGGGGTAGTATCATATGAAACGGTACTACAGTAAGTCAGGGGGGTAGTAGCATATGAAACGGTACTACAGTAAGTCAGGGGGTAGTAGCATATGAAACGGTACTACAGTAAGTCAGGGGGGTAGTATCATATGAAACGGTACTACAGTAAGTCAGGGGGTAGTAGCATATGAAACGGTACTACAGTAAGTCTGGGGGGGGTAGTAGCATATGAAACGGTACTACAGTAAGTCAGGGGGGTAGTAGCATATGAAACGGTACTACAGTAAGTCAGGGGGTAGTAGCATATGAAACGGTACTACAGTAAGTCAGGGGGTAGTAGCATATGAAACGGTACTACAGTAAGTCAGGGGGTAGTAGCATATGAAACGGTACTACAGTAAGTCAGGGGGGTAGTAGCATATGAAACGGTACTACAGTAAGTCAGGGGGTAGTAGCATATGAAACGGTACTACAGTAAGTCAGGGGGGTAGTAGCATATGAAACGGTACTACAGTAAATCAGGGGGGTAGTAGCATATGAAACGGTACTACAGTAAGTCAGGGGGGTAGTAGCATATGAAACGGTACTACAGTAAGTCAGGGGGTAGTATCATATGAAACGGTACTACAGTAAGTCAGGGGGTAGTAGCATATGAAACGGTACTACAGTAAGTCAGGGGGTAGTAGCATATGAAACGGTACTACAGTAAGTCGGGGGGGGTAGTAGCATATGAAACGGTACTACAGTAAGTCGGGGGGTAGTAAGTAGCATATGAAACGGTACTACAGTAAGTCAGGGGGTAGTAGCATATGAAACGGTACTACAGTAAGTCAGGGGGGTAGTAGCATATGAAACGGTACTACAGTAAGTCAGGGGGTAGTAGCATATGAAACGGTACTACAGTAAGTCAGGGGGGTAGTAGCATATGAAACGGTACTACAGTAAGTCAGGGGGTAGTAGCATATGAAACGGTACTACAGTAAGTCAGGGGGTAGTAGCATATGAAACGGTACTACAGTAAGTCAGGGGGTAGTAGCATATGAAACGGTACTACAGTAAGTCAGGGGGGTAGTAGCATATGAAACGGTACTACAGTAAGTCAGGGGGTAGTAGCATATGAAACGGTACTACAGTAAGTCAGGGGGGTAGTATCATATGAAACGGTACTACAGTAAGTCATGGTTGCTGGGGGTAGTAGCATATGAAACGGTACTACAGTAAGTCAGGGGGTAGTATCATATGAAACGGTACTACAGTAAGTCAGGGGGTAGTAGCATATGAAACGGTACTACAGTAAGTCAGGGGGTAGTAGCATATGAAACGGTACTACAGTAAGTCAGGGGGTAGTATTATATGAAACGGTACTACAGTAAGTCAGGGGGGTAGTATCATATGAAACGGTACTACAGTAAGTCAGGGGGTAGTAGCATATGAAACGGTACTACAGTAAGTCAGGGGGTAGTAGCATATGAAACGGTACTACAGTAAGTCAGGGGGGGGGGTAGTATCAGTCAGGGGGTAGTATCATATGAAACGGTACTACAGTAAGTCAGGGGGGTAGTATCATATGAAACGGTACTACAGTAAGTCAGGGGGTAGTATCATATGAAACGGTACTACAGTAAAAGGGGGGGGGGTAGTAGCATATGAAACGGTACTACAGTAAGTCAGGGGGGTAGTAGCATATGAAACGGTACTACAGTAAGTGGGGGGTAGTAGCATATGAAACGGTACTACAGTAAGTCAGGGGGGTAGTAGCATATGAAACGGTACTACAGTAAGTCAGGGGGGTAGTAGCATATGAAACGGTACTACAGTAAGTCAGGGGGGTAGTAGCATATGAAACGGTACTACAGTAAGTCAGGGGGGTAGTAGCATATGAAACGTGTACTACAGTAAGTCGGGGGGTAGTAGCATATGAAACGGTACTACAGTAAGTCCGGGGGGGGTAGTAGCATATGAAACGGTACTACAGTAAGTCAGGGGGTAGTAGCATATGAAACGGTACTACAGTAAGTCAGGGGGGTAGTATCATATGAAACGGTACTACAGTAAGTCAGGGGGGTAGTAGCATATGAAACGGTACTACAGTAAGTCGGGGGGTAGTAGCATATGAAACGGTACTACAGTAAGTCAGGGGGTAGTAGCATATGAAACGGTACTACAGTAAGTCAGGGGGTAGTAGCATATGAAACGGTACTACAGTAAGTCAGGGGGGGTAGTAGCATATGAAACGGTACTACAGTAAGTCAGGGGGGGGTAGTAGCATATGAAACGGTACTACAGTAAGTCAGGGGGTAGTAGCATATGAAACGGTACTACAGTAAGTCGGGGGGGGTAGTGGCATATGAAACGGTACTACAGTAAGTCAGGGGGTAGTATCATATGAAATGGTACTACAGTAAGTCAGGGGGTAGTATCATATGAAACGGTACTACAGTAAGTCGGGGGGGTAGTAGCATATGAAACGGTACTACAGTAAGTCAGGGGGTAGTAGCATATGAAACGGTACTACAGTAAGTCAGGGGGTAGTAGCATATGAAACGGTACTACGGTTTTCTAAAATGTTGGTACCGTAACGATTTGGTGCTGTCGTACTACCTTGGTACCGGTGTACAGCGCAACATGATTACACACGTACAAATATGTTATAGAAATGTATACTTTATACCATACAGAGAATCATGGCTGATCTACACAGTATCTCTTCGTGAGCATCTCTAGAGATAACATGACGTCTTCATCCTCAAGCATCACAGCTAAGGGCCGTTCGGTGGTGCTGACCTTGTTGAGAGGAGCCAGCTGAAAGCCAGAGAACTCTTTAGAGTTTAGCTCCAGGGGCAGGGCGGCCGTCTCTCCTGTGATGCTGGCCAGAAGCTGAGTGAAGTCTCTGCGCTGGGCCAGAGAGATGTCCCCACCGCGGTCACGCACCTTGATGCCACCCTCCGCTACCACCTTCTTAGCTACAGATGCTATCAGCCGCTCGTACTCTATCTTGGTCTGGGGAGAAGATGCATGGATGGTTATGGAAGGATGAGTGAATGGAAACCAAGACAGTTTGCACTCACCAACACACACACGGACAGACAGACGGGACAGAGACGCACAGACACACTACCTGCTGGCTGAGCTTCTTGAGGTAGGACACCACACTGTAACTCAGACCATACTCCATGTTGTCGGCCAGGAGGTTAGGAGCTCCCATGATCCTTAGCGCCTTCCGGAGGGACTGCAGAAGAGTAGAGAAGGCATCATCAAGACCACACATTACAACCAAAATACACAACGATGTCACCTAACTCCACCGCGACAGCCACGTTAGCCCCTAGCGGTGTATATAACTACACCGCGGCAGCCACGTTAGCCCCTAGCGGTGTATATAACTCCTCCGCTGCAGCCACGTTAGCCCCTAGCGGTGGATATAACTCCACCGCGGCAGCCACGTTAGCCCCTAGCGGTGTATACAACTCCACCGCGGCAGCCACGTTAGCCCCTAGCGGAGGATATAACTCCTCCGCTGCAGCCACGTTAGCCCCTAGCGGTGTATACAACTCCACCGCGGCAGCCACATTAGCCCCTAGCGGTGTATATAACTCCACCGCGGCAGCCACGTTAGCCCCTAGCGGAGGATACAACTCCTCCGCGGCAGCCACGTTAGCCCCTAGCGGTGTATACAACTCCACCGCGGCAGCCACATTAGCCCCTAGCGGTGTATATAACTCCACCGCGGCAGCCACGTTAGCCCCTAGCGGAGGATACAACTCATCCGCGGCAGCCGCGTTAGCCCCTAGCGGTGTATATAACTCCAAAGCGGCAGCCACGTTAGCCCCTAGCGGTGGATAACACTACCGTTTAAGTTTGGGGTCACTTAGAAATGTCCTTGTTTTTGAAAAAGCATATTTATGTCCATTAAAACATCAAATTGATCAGAAAACACAGTGTAGACATGTTTAATGTTTGCAATTATGTTAGCACAGCTGAAAACTGTTGTCCTGATTAAAGAAGCAATAAAACTGGCCTTAGACTAGTTTAGCATCAGCATTGGTCTTTGTTTCTGGCCATTTTGAGCCTGTAATCGAACCCACAAATGCTGATGCTCCAGATACTCAACTAGTCTAAGGCCAGTTTTATTGCTTCTTTAAATCAGGACAACCGTTTTCAGCTGAGCTAACATAATTACAAAAGGGTTTTCTAATGGTCAACTAGCCTTTTAAATTGCTAAACTTGGATTAGCTAACACAACGTGCCATTGGAACACAGGAGTGATGGTTGCTGATAATGGGCCTCTGTACGCCTATGTAGATGCTCCATGCTCCCAAAAAAATCTGCCATTTCCAGCTACATTAGTAATTTACAACGACTATACTGTATTTTTTTTAAAAACATTTTATTTCACCTTTATTTAACCAGGTAGGCTAGTTGAGAACAAGTTCTCATTTGCAACTGCGACCTGGCCAAGATAAAGCATAGCAGTGTGAACAGACAACACAGAGTTACACATGGAGTAAACAATAAACAAGTCAATAACATAGTAGAAAAAAAAAATCTATATACATTGTGTGCAAAAGGCATGAGAGGTAGGCGAATAATTACAATTTAGCAGATTAACACTGGAGTGATAAATAATCAGATGAACATGTGCAGGTAGAGATACTGGTGTGCAAAAGAGCAGAAAAGTAAATAAAATAAAAACAGTATGGGGATGAGGTAGGTAAATTGGGTGGGCTATATACCGATGGACTATGTACAGCTGCAGCGATCGGTGAGCTGCTCAGATAGCAGATGTTTAAAGTTGGTGAGGGAGATAAGTCTCCAACTTCAGAGATTTTTTGCAATTCGTTCCAGTCATAGGCAGCAGAGAACTGGAAGGAAAGGCAGCCAAATGAGGTTTTGGCTTTAGGGATGATCAGTGAGATACACCTGTTGAAGCGCGTGCTACGGGTGGGTGTTGCCATCGTGACCAGTGAACTGAGATAAGGCGGAGCTTTACCTAGCATGGACTTGTAGATGACCTGGAGCCAGTGGGTCTGGCGATGAATATGTAGCGAGGGCCAGCCGACTAGAGCATACAGGTCGCAGTGGTGGGTGGTATAAGGTGCTTTAGTAACAAAACGGATGGCATTGTGATAAACTGCATCCAGTTTGCTGAGTAGAGTATTGGAAGCTATTTTGTAGATGACATCGCCGAAGTCGAGGATGGGTAGGATAGTCAGTTTTACTAGGGTAAGTTTGGCGGCGTGAGTGAAGGAGGCTTTGTTGCGAAATAGAAAGCAGACTCTAGATTTGATTTTAGATTGAAGACGTTTGATAGGAGTCTGGAAGGAGAGTTTACAGTCTAGCCAGACACCTAGGTACTTATAGATGTCCACATATTCTAGGTCAGAACCATCCAGGGTGGTCATGCTAGTCGGGCGTGCGGGTAGCGAACAGTTGAAAAGCATGCATTTGGTTTTACTAGCATTTAAGAGCAGTTGGAGGCCACGGAAGGAGTGTTGTATGGCATTGAAGCTCGTTTGGAGGTTAGATAGCACAGTGTCCAAGGACGGGCCAGAAGTATACAGAATGGTGTCGTCTGCGTAGAGGTGGATCAGGGAATCGCCCGCAGCAAGAGCAACATCATTGATATATACAGAGAAAAGAGTCAGCCCGAGAATTGAACCCTGTGGTACCTCCATAGAGACTGCCAGAGGACCGGACAACATGCCCTCCGATTTGACACACTGAACTCTGTCTGCAAAGTAGTTGGTGAACCAGGCAAGGCAGTCCTTTGAGAGTCATTAGAAAAGCCGAGGCTACTGAGTCTGCCGATAGGAATATGGTGATTGACAGAGTCGAAAGCCTTGGCCAGGTCGATGAAGACGGCTGCACAGTACTGTCTTTTATCGATGGCGGTTATGACATCGTTTAGTACCTTGAGCGTGGCTGAGGTGCACCAGTGACCAGCTCGGAAACCGGATTGCACAGCGGAGAAGGTATGGTGGGATTCAAAATGGTCAGTGATCTGTTTGTTAACTTGGCTTTCGAAGACCTTAGAGAGGCAGGGCAGGATGGATATAGGTCTGTAACAGTTTGGGTCCAGGGTGTCTCCCCCTTTGACGAGGGGGATGACCGCGGCAGCTTTCCAATCCTTGGGGATCTCAGATGATACGAAGGAGAGGTTGAACAGGCTGGTAATAGGGGTTGTGACAATGGCGGCGGACAGTTTCAGAAATAGAGGGTCCAGATTGTCAAGCCCAGCTGATTCGTATGGGTCCAGGTTTTGCAGCTCTTTCAGAACATCTGCTATTTGGATTTGGGTAAAAGGAGAAGCTGGGGAGGCGTGGGCCAGTAGCTGCGGGGGGTGGCGGAGCTGTTGGCCGAGGTTGGAGTAGCCAGGAGGAAGGCATGGCCAGCCGTTGAGAAATGCTTGAAGTTTTCGATTATCACGGATTTATCGGTGGTGACCGTGTTACCTAGCCTCAGTGCAGTGGGCAGCTGGGAGGAGGTGCTCTTGTTCTCCATGGACTTTACAGTCCCAGAACTTTTTGGAGTTAGAGCTACAGGATGCAAATTTCTGCTTGAAAAAGCTGGCCTTTGCTTTCCTGACTGACTGCGTGTATTGGTTCCTGACTTCCCTGAACAGATGCATATCGCGGGGACTATATGATGCTATTGCAGTCCGCCTCAGGATGTTTTTGTGCTGGTCGAGGGCAGTCAGGTCTGGAGTGAACCAAGGGCTATATCTGTTCTTAGTTCTGCATTTTTGGAATGGAGCATGCGTGTCTAAGATGGTGAGGAAGTTACTTTTAAAGAATGACCAGGCATCCTCAACTGACGGGATGAGGTCGATATCCTTCCAGGATACCCGGGCCAGGTCGAGTAGAAAGGCCTGCTCGCAGAAGTGTTTTAGTGAGCGTTTGACTGTGATGAGGGGTGGTCGTTTGACCGCGGACCCGTAGCGGATACAGGCGTTGGGGACAAGGAATAAAAGGAGCAGATTTTTGGGCATGGTAGAATATATTCAGGGCATAATGTGCAGACAGGGCTATGGTGGGGTGCGGGTACAGCGGAGGTAAGCCCAGGCACTGGTGATAAGAGAGGTTGTATCTCTGGACATGCTGGTTATAATGGGTGAGTTCACCGCATGTGTGGGAGGTGGGACAAAGGAGGTATCAGGGGTTTGAGGAGTGGAACTAGGAGCTCCATTGTAAACTAAAACAATGATAACTAACCTGAACAACAGTATACAAGACATATTGATATTTGAGAGAGACATACAGCAAGGCATAAAGTAATCGCAGGTGTTGATTGGGAGAGCTTGCTAAAACAACAGGTGAGATAACAACAGTTAATCAGCGAACACAACAACAGCAGGTAAAATGGCGATGACTAGGCAGAGAGGGTCGGATTAACTACACACAGAGCCTGAGTTCGCTCTGGGGCCGACAGATAAAACATAAATAAACAGAATGGAGTATCGAAAAGAGATTGAAATACGGAAAATACAAAAGTACACGAGAGGACGAACAAAATACGTCTACACTGCTACGCCATCTCGGATCATTTCTGATCAATTTTATGTTCTTTTAATAGACAACATTTTTTTGCTTTTCTTTCAAAAACAAGTAAATTTCTAAGTGACCCCAAACGTTTGAACGGTAGTGTATGTATGTAAATATTTATATTTTTCTCGGGATTTTCGAAATTCTCTCGTGACCGTTTTTGGGAACCTCTGAATTAGCCCCTACACCATCTATCATTTTCACTCCCTCAGCTTTGGGAGACTTGTGGCGTAGGTTGAACGTGATCACGTAACTGGGAGTGCCGAGAGGCTGGTTTGACATTCAGCCGTTGACTTACCCCAATGTAATAAAGAGGCATGGTCTTCAGGTAGTTCTCAAATGACTGACGCCATTTAATGGTGGGCTTGAACTTGTGCACCCGGATCAAGTCATCTGCAACACATACAGAGCAGGCTTTAGGAGAGGTAGAGTGTGACCACTATGGCCAGAGACATTAATTATCATATTACCAGATGTTTTCCATATAGAATGTATTACAGAGTATTTGCTGTGCTTTATCTTGGCCAGGTTGCAGTTGTAAATGAGAACATGTTCTCAACTGGCCTACATGGTTAAATAAAAGGTGAAATAAATAAATATAAATAAAAGTGTGTGTATGCTGTCTTCACAAAATGAATTTCCATGTAAATGGACAATAAAGTATATTGTATCATAACCACTACTGCCCTCTGCTGGCTTGGTGGGGCAACGTGGTGCACTACATTAGGGCTCATGAGGACAGGGATGCCTTTTCTAGACACAAGGGCAGGGCCCAGTTTCCCTGAACCATGTAAAAGGCTAAGTTCATTGTGAGAACCTTCGAAGTAGTGTTGTTAAATCTCTGAACTGTTACCCAAAACCATTGTTAATAAAGTTGCACTTGAAAAACACTCGTTATTTAGTGATTGCCTCAGACCACTCGGAGAACAGTGTTGTTAGATGTTGTTTTTTCCCCCTTCCGCATCACTTTATATGAATGAGATCTTCTCTAAAAACGGACTAAAGATGTTTATCGGTCTCTCTGTGACCATCGATAACTTCAGAACGAAGTTCAATAAAAATACAAAAGTTAAACATTTTTTGGCAAATTGTTACAAACAAAGTGAAGGATTAAAAGATGATTAAAATGAGAACCCCCCCCAGAGAGGACTGCATTAAAAACAAACACAGTATAGCCTACACAGAACAATATATTTAAAAATCACATTGAAATCAATGTCATGTTCATTTAAATTGAGTTTTATTTTGCCAATTGTTAGGCTACTGTCAGAAATGTTTGCCTCAATATATTTAATGTGTAAAAGCATACGTAATAATGTGCCAAATCATGAGTCAATGCATTATTATAGAGCATTAGAACAAGCAGCCTCAAGATTTTCAGCCATAGGTGACAATCTCTCTCTAGGAGCTGATCCGTCGTCTGTATGGTGGACTGATGTTAAGGTCAGATTTGAACGGAGGAAGTGGATCCAACGAGCAATGCTGCCTTCATTTCAATCCTATCAGTAATCGACACACGCCTCAACGATGCACTTAGCGACCACACTCTGGGCGTTACGTTTTGGGAAAACGCACGTTACCATCTTCGGCTGTTGAAGGAACGATGCATTGTTTAAACCGTCTTAAGCCTAATGGGAAACTGGGCCCTGGGCTCTCCAACCCTGTTCTTGGAGATACACCTTCCTGTAGGTTTTCACTCCAACCCACAGTTGTAATTAACCTGATCCGTCTTTATCAAGCAGATATTTATTAGAATCAGGCGCTGTAGATTAGGGTTGGAGTAAAAAAACTTACAGGACAGCATCTCTCCGGGAAGAGCATTGGGAGAACTGTTCTCTAAAGAATTTGGATGGGTCATACCAAGTAGATCAGAGTCAGCAGAACCGCATAGTTAGAGCATTAGGACGAGGCCCAGGTCTTACCCAGTAGAGGCAGTACAACCGTGTAGTTAGAGCATTAGGATGAGGCCCATGGCTTAACCAGTAGAGGCAGTGCAACAGGGTAGTTAGAGCATTAGGATGAGGCCCAGGTCTTATCCAGTAGAGGCAGTACAACAGGGTAGTTAGAGCATTAGGACGAGGCCCAGCCCAGGACTTACCCAGTAGAGACAGTACAACAGGGTAGTTAGCATATTAGGAAAGGGCCCAGGGCTTACCCAGTAGAGGCAGTACAACAGGGTAGTTAGAGCATTAGGACGAGGCCCAGCCCAGGACTTACCCAGTAGAGACAGTACAACAGGGTAGTTAGCATATTAGGAAAGGGCCCAGGGCTTACCCAGTAGAGGCAGTACAACAGGGTAGTTAGAGCATTAGGATGAGGCCCATGGCTTACCCAGTAGAGGCAGTACAACAGGGTAGTTAGAGCATTAGGACGAGGCCCAGGTCTTATCCAGTAGAGGCGGTACAACAGGGTAGTTAGAGCATTAGGACGAGGCCCAGCCCAGGTCTTACCCAGTAGAGGCAGTACAACAGGGTAGAGCATTAGGACGAGGCCCAGGGCTTAACCAGTAGAGGCAGTGCAACAGGGTAGTTAGAGCATTAGGACGAGGCCCAGGTCTTATCCAGTAGAGGCAGTACAACAGGGTAGTTAGAGCATTAGGACGAGGCCCAGCCCAGGACTTACCCAGTAGAGACAGTACAACAGGGTAGTTAGCATATTAGGAGAGGGCCCAGGGCTTACCCAGTAGAGGCAGTACAACAGGGTAGTTAGAGCATTAGGACGAGGCCCAGGGCTTACCCAGTAGAGGCAGTACAACAGGGTAGTTAGAGCATTAGGATGAGGCCCAGCCCAGGTCTTACCCAGTAGAGGCAGTACAACAGGGTAGTTAGAGCATTAGGACGAGGCCCAGGTCTTACCCAGTAGAGACAGTACAACAGGGTAGTTAGCGCATAAGGATGGGGCCCAGCCCAGGTCTTACCCAGTAGAGGCAGTACAACAGGGTAGTTAGAGCATTAGGACGAGGCCCAGGTCTTACCCAGTAGAGGCAGTACAACAGGGTAGTTAGAGCATTAGGATGAGGCCCAGCCCAGGTCTTACCCAGTAGAGGCAGTACAACAGGGTAGTTGTAGGGCATGACGAAGAGGTTGACACAGTTGAGAGCCGTGCTGGCCTTCAGGTAGCCAAAGGGCTGGCCCAGGTCACTGTACTTGGCACTGTTACTTACAAACACCTAGAGGATGAGGGAGGGAGAGGGGAACTGAGTGAGAGCACAAACAAACAAGCCCACCTTGTATTGTATTGGTGTTGTGTATGGCGTGTTGTGTGTAGTACTGTGTTATGCTGTGTAGTACTGGGTGTGTAGTGTAGTACTGGGTTATGCTGTGTAGTACTGGGTGTGTAGTTTAGTGTAGTACTGTGTTATGTTGTGTAGTACTGTGTTATGTAGTGCAGTACTGGGTGTGTAGTTTAGTGTAGTACTGTGTTATGCTGTGTAGTACTGGGTGTGTAGTTTAGTGTAGTACTGGGTGTGTAGGGTAGTACTGTGTTACGTTGTGTAGTACAGGGTGTGTAGTGTAGTACTGTGTGTAGTACCGGGTGTGTAGTGTAGTATTGTGTGTAGTACTCGGTGTAGTACTGGGTGTGTAGTGTAGTACTGTGTGTAGTCCTGGGTGTGTAGTGTAGTACTGTGTGTAGTCCTGGGTGTGTAGTGTAGTACTGTGTGTAGTACTGGGTGTGTAGTGTAGTACTGTGTGTAGTCCTGGGTGTGTAGTGTAGTACTGTGTGTAGCACTGGGTGTGTAGTGTAGTACTGTGTATAGTACTGGGTGTGTAGTGTAGTACTGGGTAGTGTGTAGTGTAGTACTGGGTGTGTAGTGTAGTACTGTGTGTAGTATTGCGTGTAGTACTGGGTGCGTAGTGTAGGACTGTGTGTAGTCCTGGGTGTAGTACTGTGTGTAGTACTGGGTGTGTAGTGTAGTACTGTGTGTAGTACTGGGTGTGTAGTGTAGTACTGTGTGTAGTACTGGGTGTGTAGTGTAGTACTGTGTGTAGTACTGGGTGTGTAGTGTAGTACTGTGTGTAGTACCAGGTGTAGTACTGTGTGTAGTACTGGGCTGTGTAGTGTAGTACTGTGTGTAGTCCTGGGTGTGTAGTGTAGTACTGTGTGTAGTCCTGGGTGTGTAGTGTAGTACTGTGTGTAGTACTGTGTGTGTAGTGTAGTATTGTGTGTAGTACTGTGTGTGTAGTGTAGTACTGTGTGTAGTCCTGTGTGTGTAGTGTAGTACTGTGTGTAGCACTGGGTGTGTAGTGTAGTACTGTGTATAGTAATGGGTGTGTAGTGTAGTACTGGGTGTGTGTAGTGTAGTACTGTGTGTGTAGTGTAGTACTGTGTGTAGTACTGTAGTACTGTGTAGTGTAGGACTGTGTGTAGTCCTGGGTGTAGTACTGGGTGTAGTACTGGGCGTGTGTAGTAGTACTGTGTGTAGTACTGTGTGTAGTGTAGTACTGTGTGTAGTACTGGGTGTGTAGTGTAGTACTGTGTGTAGTACTGGGTGTGTAGTGTAGTACTGTGTGTAGTACCAGGTGTAGTACTGTGTGTAGTACTGGGCGTGTAGTGTAGTACTGTGTGTAGTCCTGGGTGTGTAGTGTAGTACTGTGTGTAGTCCTGGGTGTAGTACTGTGTGTAGTACTGGGTGTGTAGTGTAGTACTGTGTGTGTAGTGTAGTACTGGGTGTGTAGTGTAGTACTGTGTGTAGTCCTGGGTGTGTAGTGTAGTACTGTGTGTAGTCCTGGGTGTAGTACTGTGTGTAGTACTGGGTGTGTAGTGTAGTACTGGGTGTGTGTAGTGTAGTACTGGGTGTGTAGTGTAGTACTGTGTGTAGTATTGCGTGTAGTACTGTGCGTAGTGTAGGACTGTGTGTAGTCCTGGGTGTAGTACTGTGTAGTACTGGGCGTGTAGTGTAGTACTGTGTGTAGTACTGGGTGTGTAGTGTAGTACTGTGTGTAGTACTGGGTGTGTAGTGTAGTACTGTGTGTAGTACTGGTGTGTAGTGTAGTACTGTGTGTAGTACCAGGTGTAGTACTGTGTGTAGTACTGGGCGTGTAGTGTAGTACTGTGTGTAGTCCTGGGTGTGTAGTGTAGTACTGTGTGTAGTCCTGGGTGTAGTACTGTGTGTAGTACTGGGCGTGTAGTGTAGTACTGTGTGTAGTACTGGGCGTGTAGTGTAGTACTGTGTGTAGTACTGGGCGTGTAGTGTAGTACTGTGTGTAGTACTGGGTGTGTAGTGTAGTACTGTGTGTAGTACTGGGTGTGTAGTGTAGTACTGTGTGTAGTACTGTGTGTGTAGTGTAGTACTGTGTGTAGTACTGGGTGTGTAGTGTAGTACTGTGTGTAGTACTGGGTGTGTAGTGTAGTACTGTGTGTAGTACTGGGTGTGTAGTGTAGTACTGTGTGTAGTACTGGGCGTGTAGTGTAGTACTGTGTGTAGTACTGGGTGTGTAGTGTAGTACTGTGTGTAGTCCTGGGTGTAGTACTGGGCGTGTAGTGTAGTACTGTGTGTAGTACTGTGTGTAGTCCTGGGTGTAGTACTGTGTGTAGTACTGGGCGTGTAGTGTAGTACTGTGTGTAGTACTGTGTGTGTAGTGTAGTACTGTGTGTAGTACTGGGCGTGTAGTGTAGTACTGTGTGTAGTACTGGGCGTGTAGTGTAGTACTGTGTGTAGTACTGGGCGTGTAGTGTAGTACTGTGTGTAGTACTGGGTGTGTAGTGTAGTACTGTGTGTAGTACTGGGTGTGTAGTGTATCATGTTGCGTACCTGCCAGCAGGTATGAGGGGACTTCCTCTCCAGGATGTACTGTGTGAGAGGTGAAGCCTCCAGCTCGTACTTGTCGAAGGGAACCTTGTCAATCACCATGGGCTCTGAGTCCAGACAGGAGAAACGCACGTGGGGGTGGGCCGAGCGAGGGGGCTGGGAGAGAGAGAGAGAGGGGGGGGACAGGAACGTCAGAGAAACACACACCAGCATGCACAGACACGAGCCACGCGTGTCAGACAGAGACACTCTCTTACCAGGGTGGGGGAGTTCGTGTCGGGCCAGAAGCCTTCAGGAATGGGCCAGTGTCCGATGGGCACACCAGTCTTGGGGTTGGGTCGTACGTAGATCAGCTTGTGGCAGCAGTGCCACGACTGGGGGCCGGGCTTCAGGGTCTCATCTGGACAGACAAAATAAAGTGTGAAATAGAGGGAGGGGCTAGAGGAAGGGGGTGGGGGGGGGGCACATCCGGCCTACCGGGCACTTCAACCCAGCCCAGCCCGCAAGACATTTACAAAAAAAATATATATAGTTATAGTCTGGTCCCATCGCTGCAACTTCCGCTCGGACTCAGGAGAGGTGACGGTCGAGAACCGCGCATCCTACGAAACACGACCCAGCCGACTGCTTCTTGACACACTGCTCGCTTAACCCGGAAGCCAGCCGCACCCATGTGTCTGAAGAAACACACCTGGTGACCGTGTCAGCGTGCACTGCGCCAGGCCCGCCACAGGGAGGCGGTAGAGGCTAGGGGACCGTATAGAGGCCAGGGGACCGTGTGTAGGGAGGCAGTAGAGGCCAGGGGACCGTGTGTAGGGAGGCAGTAGAGGCCAGGGGGCCGTGTGTAGGGAGGCAGTAGAGGCCAGGGGACCGTGTGTAGGGAGGCAGTAGAGGCCAGGGGACCGTGTGTAGGGAGGCAGTAGAGGCCAGGGGACCGTGTGTAGGGGAGGCAGTAGAGGCCAGGGGACCGTGTGTAGGGAGGCAGTAGAGGCCAGGGGACAGTGTGTAGGCAGTAGAGGGGGCAGTAGAGGCCAGGGGACTGTGTGTAGGGAGGCAGTAGAGGCCAGGGGACCGTGTGTAGGTAGGGAGGCAGGGGAGTAGAGACTAGGGGACCGTGTGTAGGGAGGCAGTAGAGGCCAGGGGACCGTGTGTAGGGAGGCAGTAGAGGTTAGGGGACCGTGTGTAGGGAGGCTGTAGAGGCCAGGGGACAGTGTGTATGGGGGCAGTAGAGGCCAGGGGACTGTGTGTAGGGAGGCAGTAGAGGACAGGGGACCGTGTGTAGGGAGGCAGTAGAGGCTAGGGGACCGTGTGTAGGGAGGCAGTAGAGGCCAGGGGACCGTGTGTAGGGAGGCAGTAGAGGGGCCATGGGGACAGTGAGGTAGGGGACCGTGGGAGGCAGTAGAGGCCAGGGGACCGTGTATAGGGAGGCTGTAGAGGCCAGGGGACAGTGTGTAGGGAGGCAGTAGAGGCCAGGGGACCGTGTGTAGGGAGGCAGTAGAGGACAGGGGACCGTGTGTAGGGAGGCAGTAGAGGCCAGGGGACCGTGTGTAGGGAGGCAGTAGAGGCTAGGGGACCATGTGTAACATTAAAGGGAACATTAAAGGACAGTCTCTCACCCTCTCCAGGAGGGGGGTCCGGGCCAGTCTTCTCAAAGTTGATGACCACTCCACTCTGGATCTTCTGCAGTAGAGACTCCAGACACTGATTCAACATGCGCTGGGAGAACACACTGTAGGAGCGACCTAGGACACACACACTCTGGCATTAGACCACACTCACCCACTGTTCACCAAGACACACAAACACACACCCCTCAATAGCCAGAGGCATTTTGTGTAGTCTCTAATCAGCAGTAATGGGTAGTATGTAGAGTCCCAGTGGTAGCAGTATGTAGAGTCCCAGTAGTAGCATCAGTATGTAGAGTCCCAGTGGTAGCAGTATGTAGAGTCCCAGTGGTAGCATTAGTATGTAGAGTCCCAGTAGTAGCATCAGTATGTAGAGTCCCAGTAGCAGCATCAGTATGTAGAGTCCCAGTAGCAGCATCAGTATGTAGAGTCCCAGTAGCAGCAGCATGTAGAGTCCCAGTAGTAGCAGCATGTAGAGTCCCAGTAGTAGCATCAGTATGTAGAGTCCCAGTAGTAGCATCAGTATGTAGAGTCCCAGTGGTAGCATCAGTATGTAGAGTCCCAGTGGTAGCATCAGTATGTAGAGTCCCAGTGGTAGCATCAGTATGTAGAGTCCCAGTGGTAGCATCAGTATGTAGAGTCCCAGTGGTAGCATCAGTATGTAGAGTCCCAGTAGTAGCAGTATGTGGAGTCCCAGTGGTAGCATCAGTATGTAGAGTCCCAGTAGTAGCATCAGTATGTAGAGTCCCAGTAGTAGCATCAGTATGTAGAGTCCCAGTGGTAGCATCAGTATGTAGAGTCCCAGTGGTAGCATCAGTATGTAGAGTCCCAGTGGTAGCATCAGTATGTAGAGTCCCAGTAGTAGCATCAGTATGTAGAGTCCCAGTAGTAGCATCAGTATGTAGAGTCCCAGTAGTAGCAGTATGTAGAGTCCCAGTAGTAGCAGCATGTAGAGTCCCAGTAGTAGCAGTATGTAGAGTTCCAGTAGTAGCAGCAGTATGTAGAGTCCCAGTAGTAGTGGTATGTAGAGTACCAGTGGTAGTCCCAGTAGCAGCAGTTGAAGCCATTGCCCATCTGACCCATGTGGCATTGAGCAGAAAGCCTGACTTCATAATCTTGACCCCCATCAGCACTTTTCACTCACTGTGTCCTATTCACCAAGCTGCACTATGATTAGAACTCACATGCCCACACCACCCCTGGCTATTGGCCCATCACCGCTCCACTGTAGGTCACAGTAGGCTCAGGTTAGGCGGTGCTGGTTCATTCTAGACAATGAAGGCAGCTGGCTTAATTCTAGCATTATGCTTTTAGGTTGAGGCTTACACACTGTATGCTCATACTGTGCTTGTGTGTTGTGTTGGACGCATGCTAACGTTCTCTAGAAGCTACGCCCCGGCGTTCTCTAGACAGGCAGCTACGCCCCGGCGTTCTCTAGACAGGCAGCTACGCCCCGGCGTTCTCTAGGCAGGCAGCTACGCCCGGCGTTCTCTAGACAGGCAGCTACGCCCGGCGTTCTCTAGACAGGCAGCTACGCCCGGCGTTCTCTAGGCAGCAGCTACGCCCGGCGTTCTCTAGGCAGCTAGCTACGCCCGGCGTTCTCTAGGCAGCTAGCTACGCCCGGCGTTCTCTAGGCAGCTAGCTACGCCCGGCGTTCTCTAGGCAGCTAGCTACGCCCGGCGTTCTCTAGGCAGCTAGCTACGCCCGGCGTTCTCTAGGCAGCTAGCTACGCCCGGCGTTCTCTAGGCAGCTAGCTACGCCCGGCGTTCTCTAGGCAGCTAGCCACGCCCGGCGTTCTCTAGGCAGCTAGCTACGCCCGGCGTTCTCTAGGCAGCTAGCTACGCCCGGCGTTCTCTAGGCAGCTAGCTACGCCCGGCGTTCTCTAGGCAGCTAGCTACGCCCGGCGTTCTCTAGGCAGCTAGCTACGCCCGGCGTTCTCTAGGCAGCTAGCTACGCCCGGCGTTCTCTAGGCAGCTAGCTACGCCCGGCGTTCTCTAGGCAGCTAGCTACGCCCGGCGTTCTCTAGGCAGCTAGCTACGCCCGGCGTTCTCTAGGCAGCTAGCTACGCCCGGCGTTCTCTAGGCAGCAGCTACGCCCCGGCGTTCTCTAGGCAGCTAGCTACGCCCGGCGTTCTCTAGGCAGCTAGCTACGCCCGGCGTTCTCTAGGCAGCTAGCTACGCCCGGCGTTCTCTAGGCAGCTAGCTACGCCCGGCGTTCTCTAGGCAGCTAGCTACGCCCGGCGTTCTCTAGGCAGCTAGCTACGCCCGGCGTTCTCTAGGCAGCTAGCCACGCCCGGCGCGTTCTCTAGGCAGCTAGCTACGCCCGGCGTTCTCTAGGCAGCTAGCTACGCCCGGCGTTCTCTAGGCAGCTAGCTACGCCCGGCGTTCTCTAGGCAGCTAGCTACGCCCGGCGTTCTCCAGGCAGCTAGCTACGCCCGGCGTTCTCCAGGCAGCTAGCTACGCCCGGCGTTCTCCAGGCAGCTACGCCCCGGCGTTCTCCAGGCAGCTACGTCCCGGCGTTCTCCAGGCAGCTACGCCCCGGCGTTCTCCAGGCAGCTACGCCCCGGCGTTCTCCAGGCAGCTACGCCCCGGCGTTCTCCAGGCAGCTACGCCCCGGCGTTCTCTAGACAGCTACGCCCCGGCGTTCTCTAGACAGCTACGCCCCGGCGTTCTCTAGACAGCTACGCCCCGGCGTTCTCTAGGAAGCTACACCTGACGTGCTCAGCTCCTTAGCTACTTATTGTTGTATATTGATAAGGCATTATTGAGGAAAGAGCTCGCAAGTAAGCATTTCAAAGTGCCGTTTACACCCGCTGTATCGTGTGCATGTGACAAATAAACTTTGATTTGACATACACTACTGTCATATGGCCTTGCATAGACACTGCGGCAGTTACATACTACACACGAACAGCGCCTCACCTCCGGTGACCTCGCACATGGGGGTGATGGCCGAGTCGTCGGGGGGGACTCCTCCCAGTGGTTCAGGCTCTACAGTGGCGTGTCCAGGGATCCTCAGCACCAGGGAGAACAAACGCTGGTCCCAACGGAACGGCTCCTTGGTCAGCTCACTGCCCGGCAGAGGAGTGGTCAGGGGAAGGTGGAGCTGGAGGAGGAGGGAGAAACCATTTGAATTACACAAGAAGACTTTGAGAGCGAGAGACGTTTATAGCATGCAAACCTCACCGGACACTTGGTATGACAAATACATTTTACACATACCTGTACATGTTATTAAAATTATTTTACTCACAGCGCTGACCCACGTCAGCAAAGCAAAGCTCTAAAATAGAACTTGGTCCTACTTGACACACCTTTCTACTAGTTTTCAGGAGCATACAACCCCACGTGGGTATTTGACAGATGAACGAGGGGAGATTATTCATATATATAACTAACTAACTAACTCAGAGAACATAATTTGAAGTCATAAGAATTTCATGTTTTAATTACCATTTTCAAAAGTCATGTTCACCCATCCTTGACTTTTCCTAAATAAGTCTATACAACACACTGTCGTTGTTAGAATTTAGATATCGCAGACAGAGATTGTGTTATAAGCAGTTCTAGGAGGACGTGTCACCCCCCACCCTTTCTTCACCAGTTAGCTGCCATAGAAACTACACCTAAAACGACAGTATATCAAAACTAATTTCACACCCAGGCCTATAATGAAACAGATGCATCCTAAAGACAATAGTCAGACGGGTGACAATATTATCAACTGCTTTGTGATGAGACTGCATGGAACGGAACTTACCAACAACAAGAAACTACTTTTTCCAAAATGGTCCGTCGTGCAGGTAAGACGTTTTGATTTCAGAAAGAGCAGGTTCTAAAAAAAAAAGGTTTCTAAAACACAGACCTGCCTTAACGGAATAATTCATTTCTTTGGGGTCTTAAGATTTGAATTGTGGTGTTTTTCGTGTTTTTTCCCCGTCTCTACATATAATCTACATATAACCTACTGTAACAGACTAATACAAAACTTTTATTTGTTGGTTCATCTTCTAAAAGAAATGGTAGGCCTACCTAAAACCTTCATTAAAACCTTCATTAACACAACCCAATTTATTATTATTTTTTTGCAATAGCAATATATGAAATGTATTTATTAGACTGTTAGAATGGCTCAGAACGGATTGCTAGATATCCAGCTTTTGCAGGTGTTTAACTTATTTGTATCGCTTTTAATCTTTTTATCTTATTAACACTTTGTTCTAGCTAGCTATTTGTGTAGGTAGCTATCAAGTAAAAAGGCAATGATAGTCATTGATAGCTACCTACACAAATAGTACAAATAGTCAGAGTAGAAGAAACAACAATCTGGGTATGAATCCAAATTCTACAAAAATTTGGCAAACAATTTTTTAGGTACAATAAATAACCCAATGTTCATCTCCCAGGTCAAATTATCTAGCAATAGCAAAGCTAGAGAAATGGCCATGAATGTTTGTGTGTTTAACAGCCCCGTAAGTTAATAGTTGCTTTTAATATTTTATCCTGTAATGTCATGATCGCGTGTGTATGGAAGAAAAATTAAATTAAAAAAAATCAACATGTGCGTGATGGTAGACGCACGCGTGGCAAGTGTCGTCAGCATGTCACACTACTTTATGTCGCGCAACAACGCGCGTCACCGAGGGCGCTACGCTGCCAGCGCCACCGGGGGCGCAACGCTGCCAGCGCCACCGAGGGCGCAACGCTGCCAGCGCCACCGAGGGCGCTACGCTGCCAGCGCCACCGAGGGCGCAACGCTGCCAGCGCCACCGAGGGCGCTACGCTGCCAGCGCCACCGAGGGCGCAACGCTGCCAGCGCCACCGAGGGCGCAACGCTGCCAGCGCCACCGAGGGCGCAACGCTGCCAGCGCCACCGAGGGCGCAACGCTGCCAGCGCCACCGAGGGTAGGCCCTGGCTTGACGTTTTGATACCAGTGTAAATTTCTCTCGAACAAGGTGACTTTTATCACTATATTTGCCTGTATTTGAACCCCAAAAGAAAGCTGCTAAAGTGCCTCATTAGTGTTATCACCCAGGACTAAAAAATGCCTGTCTCAAGCGTCACGTCACTCACCAGGGCCATGGATATAAACACATGCTCCACGCTCAAGCTGGAAGTTGGACATGTCGACTGATGCCAAGGAGGAGAGCTGCTATGGAAGTGAAAACTGCAGCTAAGGCAGCACTGGTCCACAACTGCCTTGTCTGTCGGGTGAGTAGTATTGGCTGGTACTGTTCTTCCCCATGTGTAGGCTATTATTCTGGCCTGTGTGGTACAGTCTTTCATATGTGTAGTAGTTTGTTGCATTCTTTAGTTTATCAGTGGTGTCAAATTTGAATTCAATCTAAGCCACAGACTGTTACCTTCCTCCATTTCGATTTAAACCTTTATATTACGCAAACCCGAAGACATTCAAGCAGCTTTTTAAGAGCTAGTATCCCAAGTCTCCAATGATCCCAGTACTGTTTGATGTGCAGAGTGAAGTGACCACACAGTCTAAAATGGTCCCAGTACAGGTTGATGTACAAGCCTAAGTGACCACACAATCTAAAATGGTCCCAGTACTGGTTGATGGATGTGCTGGCCTAAGTGACCACACAATCTAAAATGGTCCCAGTACTGG
Organism: Oncorhynchus tshawytscha; assembly: GCF_018296145.1. Classification (NCBI taxonomy): domain Eukaryota; kingdom Metazoa; phylum Chordata; class Actinopteri; order Salmoniformes; family Salmonidae; genus Oncorhynchus; species Oncorhynchus tshawytscha. The sequence goes on from NC_056454.1 coordinate 47,954,088, forward strand.
TTGATGGATGTGCTGGCCTAAGTGACCACACAATCTAAAATGGTCCCAGTACTGGTTGATGGATGTGCTGGCCTAAGTGACCACACAATCTAAAATGGTCCCAGTACGGGTTGATGGATGTGCTGGCCTAAGTGACCACACAGTCTCCAATGGTCCCAGTACTGGTTGATATTGTGGCCTAAGTGACCACACAGTCTAAAATGGTCCCCGTACTGGTTGATATGCTGGCCTAAGTGACCACACAGTCTAAAATGGTCCCCGTACTGGTTGATATGCTGGCCTAAGTGACCACACACGCTCAAAATGGACCAACAGCTGGGGTGAGATTTCTTCAGCCTTTCACAAACAGTAGAGTGGAAACCACCACCCTGGCAACAAAATGCTGCCATTGTATTGAGTATGGCTCAACACTGAGATCACTCATCGTCTTTAATGGTTGTGATTCACAGACACACGATGACCACGATTTGAAAACTGCATCAGATGGAATGACGTCGAGGGACACACCCCGACAACAACCTAAAATGGGTGCAGAAGCACACCAGCAACCCATTGTGTGTTTATTCCACGGCCAACCATCCCTGTAGCAGAGTCTAGCTCCCCCTTATTCCACACTGCCTTTTATTGCCCCGTGGTCTCTCAACTTCATAACTCTCCATCTCATCTCTATAAACCCAGCCTACCTCCATTTTCCCTATGCTGCTTCCTTCACTTGTTCTTCTCCTGACGTGATAACATCTAGACTCAGTAATACCGTTAAAAGGGTTGTGGTGTAGCGTTTCTTCATTTCAAACTTATTTCCACCTGTGTCTGTCCTCCTCCTGCCGCTGCTTATTCTGGGGTTCAGACTGGATGTAGTGGTACATGTGCTTCTCACAACACGGACCCGTGTGGACGTGGCTGGGGTTAGACACGGCTACACGGACCCGTGTGGACGTGGCTGGGGTTAGACACGGCTACACGGACCCATGTGGACGTGGCTGGGGTTAGACACGGCTACACGGACCCGTGTGGACGTGGCTGGGGTTAGACACGGCTACACGGACCCGTGTGGACATGGCTGGGGTTAGACACGGCTACACGGACCCGTGTGGACGTGGCTGTGGTTAGACACGGCTACACGGACCCGTGTGGACGTGGCTGTGGTTAGACACGGCTACACGGACCCGTGTGGACGTGGCTGTGGTTAGACACGGCTACACGGACCCGTGTGGACGTGGCTGTGGTTAGACACGGCTACACGGACCCGTGTGGACGTGGCTGTGGTTAGACACGGCTACACGGACCCGTGTGGACGTGGCTGGGGTTAGACACGGCTACACGGACCCGTGTGGGACGTGGCTGGGGTTAGACACGGCTCACGGACCCGTGTGGGACGTGGCTGGGGTTAGACACGGCTACACGGACCCGTGTGGGACACGTGGCTGGACGTGGCTGGTTAGACACGGCTACACGGACCCGTGTGGACGTGGCTGGGGTTAGACACGGCTACACGGACCCGTGTGGACGTGGCTGGGGTTAGACACGGCTACACGGACCCGTGTGGACGTGGCTGGGGTTAGACACGGCTACACGGACCCGTGTGGACGTGGCTGGGGTTAGACACGGCTACACGGACCCGTGTGGACGTGGCTGGGGTTAGACACGGCTACACGGACCCGTGTGGACGTGGCTGGGGTTAGACACGGCTACACGGACCCGTGTGGACGTGGCTGGGGTTAGACACGGCTACACGGACCCGTGTGGACGTGGCTGGGGTTAGACACGGCTACACGGACCCGTGTGGACGTGGCTGGGGTTAGACACGGCTACACGGACCCGTGTGGCTGGGGTTAGACACGGCTACACGGACCCGTGTGGACGTGGGGGTTAGACACGGCTACACGGACCCGTGTGGACGTGGCTGGGGTTAGACACGGCTACACGGACCCGTGTGGACGTGGCTGGGGTTAGACACGGCTACACGGACCCGTGTGGACGTGGCTGGGGTTAGACACGGCTACACGGACCCGTGTGGACGTGGCTGGGGTTAGACACGGCTACACGGACCCGTGTGGACGTGGTTGGGGTTAGACACGGCTACACGGACCCGTGTGGACGTGGTTGGGGTTAGACACGGCTACACGGACCCGTGTCGATATAGGGTGTTCACATAGCTGTGTATAGACATGGTATCCTTGTTTTAAGTCTGTTAAGTGTCTATCTCATTCTCCAGGAGTTGACCTAGTATTATAAATTTAACTTAGAAATCCAATTTCTCCTTTTGTAAATCATGCCAAGTTCACATGCTAGTCGGAACTCTGAAACGTCCGACTTGCTAACTAACTGGTTGTCGTTATACAGGTGTCCCGTTCAACCAATTAGAAAGTCGGTTATTTCAGTTTCTTAGTGCCGACGTGAACTTGGTTTTACATTGTGTTATTTGTGTCTAATTCCTACAGAAGAATCTGCACTCTCGGATAGTAATCATATTTCATATTCTTTGACGTCCCAGGTTTAATGGTGTTGATTAATACATTTTTTCAAATCTTTACATCAAGTCAGATGTTTGTATGTGTGCATTGTTTACTATTTACATTTCTTTAAAAACAAATGTCATTGTTGGGGGTTCAGGCGTTTGATGGGTTACTAGGTGCATTCGTCAAATGAATATGCTTATTCACTCATGCTTATGGATACATTCTGCAACGAGTTAATCTGGCACAATCTGCAACAGAACATGTCAAGTTAGTTCAAGCAATACAGAACTAAAACAGCAGTGCTTTCTGAATGAGATTTCACCTCACCAATGAAGTGGCCAGAAATAAGGGATTAAATAAAGACATCCACCAGCTGAAGGAGAAGAAGAGCTGGTATAATACAGGTCTGGTACTAATATCATCTAGCTAGCTCAGTGAGGGGAAAAAAAGTATTTGATCCCCTGCTGATTTTGTACGTTTGCCCACAGATAAAGAAATATTCAGTCTATAATTTTAATGGTAGGTTTATTTGAACAGTGAGGGACAGAATAACAACAAAAATCCATTAAAATGCAGGTCAAAAATTTTAGAAATAGATTTGCATTTTGAGGGAAATAAGTATTTGACCCCCTCTCAAATCAGAAAGATTTCTGGCTCCCAGGTCTCTTTTATACAGGTAACAAGCTGAGATTAGAAGCACACTCTTAAAAGGGAGGGCTCCTAATCTCAGTTTGTTACATGTATAAAAGACACCTGTCCACAGAAGCAATCAATCAGATTCCAAACTCTCCACCATGGCCAAGACCAAAGAGCTCTCCAAGGATGTCAGGGACAAGATTGTAGACCTACACATGGCTGGAATGGGCTACAAGACCATCGCCAAGCAGCTTGTTGGTGAGAAGGTGACAATTGGTGCGATTATTCGCAAATGGAAGAAACACAAAAGAACTGTCAATCTCCCTCAGCCTGGGGCTCCATGCAAGATCTCACCTCGTGGAGTTGCAATGATCATGAGAACGGTGAGGAATCAGCACAGAACTACACAGGAGGATCTTGTCAATGATCTCAAGGCAGCTGGGACCAGTCACCAAGAAAACAATTGGTAACACACTACACCGTGAAGGACTGAAATCCTGCAGCGCCCGCAAGGTCCCCCTGCTCAAGAAAGCACATACATGCCCGTCTGCAGTTTGCCAATGAACATCTGAATGATTCAGATGACAACTGGGTGAAAGTGTTGTGGTCAGATGAGACCAAAATGGAGCTCTTTGGCATCAACTCAATGTGTTTTGAGAATGAGGAATGCTGCCTATGACCCCAAGAACACCATCCCCACCATCAAAAATGGAGGTGGTAACATTATGCTTTGGGGGTGTTTTTCTGCTAAGGGGACAGAACAACTTCATCGCATCAAAGGGACGATGTACAGTCAAATCTTGGGTGAGAACCTCCTTCCCTCAGCCAGGGCATTGAAAATGGGTTGTGGATGGGTATTCCAGCATGACAATAACCCAAAACACACGGCCAAGGCAACAAAGGAGTGGCTCAAGAAGAAGCACATTAAGGTCCTGGAGTGGCCTAGCCAGTCTCCAGACCTTAATCCCATAGAACATCTGTGGAGGGAGCAGAAGGTTCCAGTTGCCAAACATCAGCCTCGAAACCTTAATGACTTGGAGAAGATTTGCAAAGAGGAGTGGGACAAAATCCCTCCTGAGATGTGTGCAAACCTGGTGGCCAACTACAAGAAACGTCTGACCTCTGTGATTGCCAACAAGGGTTTTGCCAACAAGTACTAAATCATGTTTTGCAGAGGGGTCAAATACTTATTTCCCTCATTAAAATGCAAATCAAGTTAACATTTTTTGACATGCGTTTTTTTCCGGATTATTTTTTTGTTATTGTCTCTCACTGTTCAAATAAACCTACCATTAAAATTATAGACGGGTCATTTCTTTGTCAGTGGGCAAACGTACAGAATCAGCAGGGGATCAAATACCCCCCCATTGTAAACAGCTTCTTTACTAAAAACTACCCTAGTATTCATGGCACAGTCTGATATGTGAGTCTGAAACTGCTACTAGGAATTATGTACAAGACCAAATACACAAGACAAATATTAGCAAAAAAATATAGAACAGTAAATGAAAAATGTTTCATATAATCTCTCACTTTGAATCAAGGTCGCTAGTAGCTAGCTGACCGCAAATGTGTCAGCCAGAGATGACATGCAAGACCTCGCAGGGATTCGTAGTCTTGCATGATGTCTACTTTCATGCTAATTAGCATTTTACAATCAGCGTAAATAGAGCCAAATATATTGATAAAAGTCACCTTGTCCGAGAAAGATTTAGATGGTTACCAACAACAATAAAATCCACTATGGCAGAAATGTAGGGGGAAAACAATTATTGGAACCATTTCAGTGTTTGACAGCTAGGTTTTATGGGTATTATGTCTACTGTGGGGCTCTATTGCGTGTTCATGTTAATGAGTCTGTTATTAAAGAAATGTGAAACAATGTATATTTGCTGCTTTTCATTAAATGTTGTATGGGTTTTTTCTTGCCTAAAATAAATGCATTCATAAGGACATTTTATTTTTTACCTTTATTTAACTAGGCAAATAAATTAAGAACAAATTCTTATTTTCAATGACGGCCTAGGAACAGTGGGTTAACTGCCTGTTCAGGGGCAGAACGACAGATTTGTACCTTGGCAGCTCGGGGATTTGAACTTGCAACCTTCCGGTTTCTAGTTCAACGCTCTAACCACTAGGCTACCCTGCCTAGTATTGTTTTTTGCCTAAAATAAATGCATTCATAAGGACATATTGATACAGTGCCTTCAGAAAGTATTCACACCCCTCATCTTATTACACATTGTGTTATAGCCTGAATTCAAAATAAATAACACTTATTTATTTTCTCAGCATCTACACACAATATCCCATAATGGACAAGTGAAAACGTTTTAAGAAATGTTGAATTTACATAAGTATTCACACCCCTCAGCGATTAAAGTGATGAGTCTTTATCACACCTGGATTGTATAATGTTTGCGCATGATTGTTAAAAAAAAAATATTCAAGCTGTCAATTTGGTTGTTGACCATTGCTAGATAACCATTTACATTTTGCGATACATTTTTGTCTTATGTGCTTGAAAAAAGTAACTCAGCCAGTCAGGAACATTCAGTATTCTTGGTAAGGAACGTGTAGATTTCGCATTGTGTTTTAGGTTATTGTCCTGCAGAAGGTGAATTCATCTCCCAGCGTCTGGTGGAAAGCAAATTGAACCAGGTTTCCCGCTAGGATTTTGCATGTTCTTAGCTCTATTACGTATTTTTTTTTATCCTGAAAAACTCCCCAGTCCTTAATGAGTACAAGCATACCCATAACATGATGCAGCCATCACTATGCTTGAAGATATGGAGAGCGGTACTTAGTAATGTGTTTTATTGGATTTGTCCCAAACATAACTTTTTGTCCTAAACACAACATGGTAATTGCTTTGCCACATTTTTTGCAGTATTACTTTAAGGACTTGTTGCAAACAGGATGCATGTTTTGGAATATTTGTATTCTCTACAGACTTCCTTCTTTTCAATATGTCATTGAGATTAGTTTTGTGGAGAAACTACAGTGTCGTTGATCCATCCTCAGTCTTCTCCTGTCACACCCATTAAAATCCGAAACAGTTTCAAAAAGTCACCATTGGCCTCACGGTGAAGTCCCGGAGCAGTTTCCTTCCTCTCCAGCAACTGAGTTAGGAAGGACGCCTGTATCTTTGTAGTGACGGGGTGTATTGATAAACCATCAAAGTGTAATTAATAACTTCACCATGCTCAAAGGGATATTCAATGTCACCCCCCCCCCAATCTACCAATAGGTGCCCGTCTTTGCGAGACTTTGGAAAACCTCCCTGGTCTTTGTGGTTGGAGCTGTGTTTGAAATTCACTGCTCGACCGAGGGACTTAAATTGATCATTGTATATGTGGGGCACAGAGATGAGGTAGTCCTTCAAAAATCAAGTTAAAACACTATTATTGCACACAGAGCGAGTCCATGCAACTTGTAATGACTTGTTAAGCACATGTTTACACCTGAACTTATTTAAGCCATAACAAAAGGGGTTAAATACTTAGACTTATAAAAAAATATATACATTTTGTCTTAATTGCACTGACATTATGGGGTAGTGTGTAGACAAGTGACAAAAAACAAATCTTAATTGAAACCATTAAAAAAACATATCAGGCTGTAACAATACTTTGAGTGCCCTGTAATTTGATCCGTTATACTGTTCAGGTAAAAGGCAGACGTCGGTAAAAAGAAAGTAAATCATTGTATAGAAATTTAGAGACAAAGTAACAATAGACGGATTAAAATGGACCGGGATCTATCTATCGCCAAGACAATTATCAACTCATGATTTCTCTGTTTATACATTGACACCACTGCTGCCATGTCATTTTTACATGGCGGGACTGAAACAATTCCAGACAGAATAAACCTACAGTTTTTTGGCAAACAAAGGCTCAGCCGCGAAGTGGTAGGCCACAAACAGAATGAAAACGCAGAGTACTGCAGCAGAGTACCCTAGCACGTAAAAGCCAACACTCACTCCAGAGTTCCAACTGTTTGTCGGGAGCTTCATGAAATAAGTTTCCATGGTCGAGCAGATGCACACGAGCCTAAGATCCCCACGCGCAATGCCAAGCCTCAGCTGCAGTGGCGTAAAGCTCACCGTCATTGGACTCTGGAGCAGTGGAAACACATCCTCTGGAGGGATGAATCACGCTTCACCATCTGGCAGTCCGACGGATTAATCTGGTTTTTGGCGGATGCCAGGAGAACGCTACATGCCCCAATGCATAGTGCCAACTGTAAAGTTTGGTGGAGGAGGAATAATGGTCTGGGGCTGTTTTTCATGGTTCGGGCTAGGGAAATCTTAACGCTACAGCATTCTAGACGATTCTGTGCTTCCAACTTTGTGGCAACAGTTTGGAAAAGGCCATGCCCTGTTTTAGCATGACAATTCCCCCGTGCACAAAGCGAGGTCCATACAGATATGGTTTGTGGAGATCGGTACGGAAGAACTTGACTGGCCTGCACCTCAACTCCATCGAGAACCATTAGGATGAATTGGAAAACACCGACTGCAAGCCAGGCCTTATCGTCCAACAGCAGTACTCAACCTCACTAATGCTCATGGCTGAATGGAAGCAAGTCCCCTGCAACAATGTTCCAACATCTAGTGAACAGTCTTCCCAGTAGAGTGGAGTCTGTTATAGCAGCAAAGGGGGGGGACCAACTCCATATTAATGCCCATGATTTTGGAATGAGATGTTCGACGAGCAAGTGTCCACAAACTGTTGGTCGTGTAGTGTATGAACATATAGGTAGGGATGAAGTAACATCAGTGCCTGACCTCACTAATACTCTTTTTGTTGAATGGAAGCAAATACCCACAGCAATGTCCCAACATCTAGTGGAAAGCCTTCCTAGAAGAGTAGAGGCTGTTATAGCAGAAAGTGGGGGGTGGGGACCAACCATATTAATGCCCATGATTTTGGAATGAGATGTTTGGCGAGCAGGTGTTCACATACTTTTTTTAAGTGTATGTAGGGAGTTTCGTTAGGCAAACAAAGCATGATGGATATGTTGCGTAGACTATGTGCGGTAAAGCAGATGTATAGTCAATCTGGTTCCTGCATTGTCCGTACAGCATTTACAGCCGCTGCGGAATTCAGGGCATTTATACTTCTAGTTCTAGCTGAGCAGAGCTGTTATGAAGGAAGTTGTCAAGGAAGTGAGTGCGTTAATACAGGATGTACCGCCCCCCCACCTACCGTCAACCAATAATGTCAACGCGAAGCAATACAGAACCCTCAGAATTGTTACAGATATTGGCTGATGCACATGGTCGCCTCCTCCATACAGAGCCTCCGGACTGCATTGGCAGATCAAACATAAAAATGGGCTTTATGCAAACCTCACTGGGCCACCGCAAAATAAATGACCAAGCATCTGTGTATCCCAGCACTAAAATATAACTTGCATCTCTATTTGAGATGCTCCGCATGTCCCCTCCTTATTGGATACCAGGAAGATACAAACCCACATGGATGAAAAGTCAAATGAGGAGATTAATTGAAGATAACGAACATAAAAACTAACTAGGTTTCCTGTTTTATCTGTGGATTAATAGTTGGAGAAAAGATTGAAGGCACCAGCTGAAAAGAGGACTACCGTATATGCATGTCAAGTACACTAACAACCCAACGTTCAACTCCCAGGACAAACTAGCTAGCAATAGCTAGCTGGCTAAATGACCATGAATCTTTCATGTGTGTTTCAACCTGCCCCAAAATCAATATAGTTGGGATATTTCAACCTGTGTGTCATGATCGTCTGGTGTGGATGGACAAAAATCAACACTCACGACAAATTGTCCTGCTGCATGGCCTATCAGGCGTCGATGGAGGCTCTCAGGATTCAGATTGATTGGTTATAACGATTCTGAATATTCCCACCTAGCCTACTGGCCAATCAACACTCTCCTTTCTGTGCAGGTCAGTCACATTCAGTGTTCTTTTCATAATGGACAAAATGCTACTGGTTACCTATTAATAGGCTACAGTCAGGCATCACATATTGGTGCCAATCTTGAGTAGCCCAATGCTCCTCCAATCGATGGAGAAATTTGATGTGCTGCTTACAAGTTGGAGATGATTGGCCAGAATAAAGGGGCTGTGAAGAATCTCTAATAAAGGCTATTCCTATTCAACAAATGCAAGGTCTAATTTAAAAGGAAATACACAAGGCTTAGTTGTATTCTTGATAATTAAATTATTAACTGGTTAAACTAAAAAGGAATTTAAATCAATTGTTTTTTCTAGATGTATTACTAAATGCATTAGTAGGCTTATGGATCAGGCTAGGACATGTCGCCCCGTTTTTAATTCTGTCAACTAGGAAGGAAACAGAAGCCTCCTGTGACTTGTTCAATGTCCTGCAGCTCAGATAAAAAAAAAATTGACAAAGATATAGTATAAGCTGTTCTCAGACAGGTTTAACCAGCCAGCCGTGTGTGTGTGTGTGCGGGTGCACCAGCCAGCGTGTGTGTGTGTGTGTGTGCGGGTGCACCAGCCAGCGTGTGTGTGTGTGTGCACCAGTGTGTGTGTGTGTGTGTGTGCGCGTGTGTGTGTGCGGGTGCACCAGCCAGTGTGTGTGTGTGTGTGTGTGCGGGTGCACCAGCCAGCGTTTATAAAAGAGTGTGTGTGTGTGTGTGTGCGGGTGCACCAGCCAGCAGTGTGTTGTGTGTGTGTGTGTGGGTGCACCAGCCAGCGTGTGTGTGTGTGTGTGTGTGTGTGTGTGTGCACCAGCCAGCGTGTGTGTGTAAAAGAAAGAGAGGTTAAAAAGGTGCACAAATAAATAAATACATCCAACTCAAAAGGACATGTGAAAGTTGAGGTGTGTGTGCACCAGCCAGCGTGTGTGTGTGTGTGTGTGTGTGTGTGTGTGTGCGCGGGCGGACAATCGAGTCGTTTATAAAAGAGTTCACTTCTTCCGCTGTAAAAATTATAACGCCTTGCGGTGGCTCTTCACAAACAGAGACAGTGTGTTCTCTGTTCAGCTGACCAACAGGAAGTACTCCTGATTGGCTGTGACCCTGGTCTCCACGGAAACCATGATGACTGACCTCATCCTGGACTCCGCCACTGCTGGTCAGCTTGTTGCCGTCGGTGATGGCCACTATGATGGACGGCTCCAGGAAAAAGGGATTCCTGCCCTGTGAAGAGAGAGAGGAGAAGAGAGGAGAGAAGAAGAGAGGAGAAGAGAGGAGAGAAGAAGAGAGGAGAAGAGAAGAGAGGAGAAGAGAGAGGAGAAGAGAAGAGAGGAGAAGAGAGAGTAAAAAGAAAGAGGTTAAAAAAGGTGCACAAATAAATAAATACATCCAACTCAAAAGGACATGTGAAAGAGGAGCTGAGCCAAAATGTAAAGTTGTAATGAGCTTCCGGAGCGGCGAGGAAAGGTACTTGAGGTCTGAAGCAGTAACAGGAGTACATAGAGCATGGCTGCACCCTACAGGAGGTGTGTGTTAGGAGGGTCAAGATACAGACCATCATTATAGTGAACCTACAGGAGATGTGTGTTAGGAGGGTCAAGATACAGACCATCATTATAGTGAACCTACAGGAGATGTGTGTTAGGAGGGTCAAGATACAGTCCATCATTATAGTGAACCTACAGGAGGTGTGTGTTAGGAGGGTCAAGATACAGTCCATCATTATAGTGAACCTACAGGGATGTGTGTGTTAGGAGGGTCAAGATACAGACCATCATTATAGTGAACCTACAGGAGGTATGTGTTAGGAGGGTCAAGATACAGTCCATTATAGTGAACCTACAGGAGATGTGCATTAGGAGGGTCAAGATACAGACAGTCCATCATTATAGTGAACCTACAGGAGATGTGTGTTAGGAGGGTCAAGACACAGACCATCATTACAGTGAACCTACAGGAGATGTGCATTAGGAGGGTCAAGATACAGACGGTCCATCATTATAGTGAACCTACAGGAGGTGTGCATTAGGAGGGTCAAGATACAGTCCATCATTATAGTGAACCTACAGGAGATGTGTGTTAGGAGGGTCAAGACACAGACCATCATTATAGTGAACCTACAGGAGGTGTGTGTTAGGAGGGTCAAGACACAGACCATCATTATAGTGAACCTACAGGAGATGTGTGTTAGGAGGGTCAAGACACAGACCATCATTATAGTGAACCTACAGGAGATGTGTGTTAGGAGGGTCAAGATACAGTCCATCATTATAGTGAACCTACAGGAGATGTGTGTTAGGAGGGTCAAGACACAGACCATCATTATAGTGAACCTACAGGAGATGTGCATTAGGAGGGTCAAGATACAGACGGTCCATCATTATAGTGAACCTACAGGAGATGTGCATTAGGAGGGTCAAGATACAGACAATCATTATAGTGAACCTACAGGAGATGTGTGTTAGGAGGGTCAAGACACAGACCATCATTATAGTGAACCTACAGGAGATGTGTGTTAGGAGGGTCAAGATACAGTCCATCATTATAGTGAACCTACAGGAGGTGTGTGTTAGGAGGGTCAAGATACAGACCATCATTATAGTGAACCTACAGGAGGTGTGTGTTAGGAGGGTCAAGACACAGACCATCATTATAGTGAACCTACAGGAGGTGTGTGTTAGGAGGGTCAAGACACAGACCATCATTATAGTGAACCTACAGGAGATGTGTGTTAGGAGGGTCAAGACACAGACCATCATTATAGTGAACCTACAGGAGATGTGCATTAGGAGGGTCAAGACACAGGCAGTCCATCATTATAGTGAACCTACAGGAGATGTGTGTTAGGAGGGTCAAGACACAGACCATCATTATAGTGAACCTACAGGAGATGTGCATTAGAGGGTCAAGATACAGACGGTCCATCATTATAGTGAACCTACAGGAGGTGTGTGTTAGGAGGGTCAAGATACAGACAATCATTATAGTGAACCTACAGGAGATGTGCGTTAGGAGGGTCAAGACACAGGCAGTCCATCATTACAGTGAACCTACAGGAGACGTGTGTTAGGAGGGTCAAGACACAGACCATCATTATAGTGAACCTACAGGAGATGTGCATTAGGAGGGTCAAGACACAGACAGTCCATCATTATAGTGAACCTACAGGAGATGTGCATTAGGAGGGTCAAGATACAGACAGTCCATCATTATAGTGAACCTACAGGAGGTGTGTGTTAGGAGGGTCAAGATACAGTCCATCATTATAGTGAACCTACAGGAGATGTGCGTTAGGAGGGTCAAGGGAGAGAACGAAGAAAACCGAGAGCGACAACAACATCTAACAGGGGATGGTTTGATAGGGGTGGGTGGGGGTTAATGAGCGTCAGGGGAGGAGAAACATTAACAGTATGAATAGACAGTCTGTAGGGACAGTGCAGCAGAGACAGCACCAACACTTGACAAAAACAAAGACTCATCTGTGTGTGTGTGTGTGTCTATACTCTCCACTCAAACCTACACATATATATAAACCACTCTACCTTGCACACTCATAACACTGAGTTTGCACATTAAGTTGATGCATTTAGAAAAACCCTCTTCTTCCTCATAGCAAACTGCATAGGCCTATAGCCTTCAGCATAGGTCCTGTATAATCCTTCTGGCTCCAGAGACCAGTGTGGGGGGGGGGACAGGACATCCTAGCAGTTCTATCCTCCTCTTAGTGTACACTAAGGTAAACACTAGCCTGAGGACAACACAGCCAACATAGCAGACTTCATGAGGGCATGGCTATGATGCACTATCGTCAAGATGGTCTCTACCAAGCCATAACAACAACTCACTGTTATCCTGATACACTCTCTCTCTCTCTCGCTCTCTCTCAAAAGGAGCTACATATGTCCAGGAATTTACCTCTCCTCTAGAGGTTTACAGTAATTTCCCCACTGGTGACTGTTCCTAATCAAAATGGACACAGTTCTTTTTCCTTTCCAAATGTTCATCGTGACACCAGAGTGTGTTATTTGTTGTTTGTGCCGAGTAATAAACTACGAGTCCCATAAACGGGAGTAAAAGGAAACGTACCACCATTTACAGACCGACTATGGTATCCATGACAACCCGGAGTTCCCTTTCAGAATGGTACTAATGATATCCTATTCAACACCCACTTAGCATGCTAATGTTTCTCAAAATGAACTCCTAGCCAGAGAAAACCCCCGCGGGGGGAGGAGGACTTCGTCAGCTTATATCGATTATAAACATTAGAAAACACATTAAAAACAGAACGAAGCTACATATTTACTCAGATCCTCATTTAGGTCACTCAGTTTCATTATTGCTTCACACAACATAGAAACGGTTATCGGCGTGCCACGTCAGTGTGACTGATCTGATCCACTGGCCTGACAGAGTCAGGTGTGGGTGGTATAGTGTATCCCGTGGATCCGTTGGTCTAGGATCAGTAGGCTGGGAGTGAGTCTGTGGCACGTTGCCAGGTCTGTTAAAATTGAGACGGACGGGTAATTAGATCTCTATTAGCCGGGTTGCCATGTTGTGCGGTCCATCAAACCAGTCAGTCAAATCAGCCCTATGGGCTCTGGTCAAAAGGTAGGGCACTATATAGTGCATAGGTCACCATTTAGGATACATGGTTAACTACTAGTGACTAACTGGCATTTCACCCGGCTCTATTATAGGGCCCTATGAGACATTACATTAAAAACCTCACTGGCTAAAAATAAGACTTCAAGCTGTAGACATGTAGGTAAACTAGCAGATATGTTATTCTCCCTGCAGCAGGGCTCTCCAACTCTGTTCCTGGAGAGCTACTGTCCTGTAGGTTGTTGCTCCAACCCTGTTCCTGGAGAGCTACTGTCCTGTAGGTTGTTGCTCCAACCCTGTTCCTTGAGAGCTACTGTCCTGTAGGTTGTTGCTCCAACCCTGTTCCTGGAGAGCTACTGTCCTGTAGGTTTTTGCTCCAACCCTGTTCCTGGAGAGCTACTGTCCTGTAGGTTGTTGCTCCAACCCTGTTCCTGGAGAGCTACTGTCCTGTAGGTTGTTGCTCCAACCCTGTTCCTGGAGAACTACTGTCCTGTAGGTTGTTGCTCCAACCCTGTTCCTGGAGAACTACTGTCCTGTAGGTTGTTGCTCCAACCCTGTTCCTGGAGAACTACTGTCCTGTAGGTTGTTGCTCCAACCCTGTTCCCGGAGAGCTACTGTCCTGTAGGTTTTTGCTCCAACCCTGCTCCCGGAGAACTACTGTCCTGTAGGTTTTTGCTCCAACCCTGCTCCCGGAGAACTACTGTCCTGTAGGTTTTTGCTCCAACCCTGCTTCCGGAGAACTACTGTCCTGTAGGTTTTTGCTCCAACCCTGCTTCCGGAGAACTACTGTCCTGTAGGTTTTTGCTCCAACCCTGCTTCCGGAGAGCTACTGTCCTGTAGGTTTTTGCTCCAAACCTGTTCCTGGAGAGCTACTGTCCTGTAGGTTTTTGCTCCAAACCTACAGGTAGCAGGTAGAGCCTAGTGGTTAGAGCGGTGGGCCAGTAACCGATAGGTTTCTAGATCGAATCCCTGAGCTGACAAGGTAAACATCTGTCGTTCTGCCCCTGAACAAGGCAGTTAACCCACTGTTCCTAGGCCGTCATTATAAATAAGAATTTGTTCTTAACTGATTTACCTAGTTAATTTAAAAAATATTTTTTCTAAAATAGCACACCCGATTCCAAAACTTTGCTGGTAGATAAGCTGCGTCGGGTAATTCTGTTTGTGGGAAGGTAGTAATTACTAGTTGTGAAGGCGTGACTACCAGTTGGATGCGTTGAACTGGTTGAGAAATGCCAGTTGACTATTGGCCAACAAGTTGCGTCAACCAGAAACTAAAAGTACAACTATCATGCTTGTGAACAAATGAGTTATTATTATTTTTTTAGGAATAACATTGTCGTTACATTCAACTGCGGAAAATACTATTACGCAGGTCATTTCCTTAGGTGACATTGGCCGTGGTAGGACGTCATTGTAAATAAGAATTTGTTCTTAGGAGGTCAGCGTGTGGGAGAAGTAGGAGCTCAGGGATGATAAGAGGAGTTATCCACTAGTAATTACAATGTTTATTTTTTCCCCCCCCAGTTGTATGTGTTAAATAACACCTTCCCAAATGGTTATGAACACAGCATAAGTTACAATTGGGATTGGAGCAACAACAAAAACTACTGGGTAGCTCTCCAGGAAAAAGGGTTGGATCCTGGGGAAAAAGGGGGTCCTGTCAGTGTTCTTCCTCCATGCAAAAAAAATAAAAAATAAACAACATTGAGGTCTTTGTTATAGCAGCCCATGTGCTCAGACCAGATACAAGGGGATGCATCTCGATAGAGGAGAGGATGTCCGTTCTAGACTACCTCATTTACACTCATTTGAATTGACAGGATAGGTGAAAGCAATGGGGGTGGATCCCTGCCGGGGGAAGTGCTTTCACAGTCCAGCTCTACTATGAGGGAAAGGAGATGCGAATGAGATCCAACGTCTGAGGATTCTAACAAAAGGCATGGTGAGAGGACGGAGACGAAGCAGGGCGTGGCCAGACGAGACCTGAGGTGTGGCTGTGACGCAATTCTCAAATGGAATCCTACCTCAACTGACCAAGAGGAAAGACTGGATCACCAAAATAAGATTGTACTCGTGTGTTTGTATGTGCATGATGTGTGTGGCTGATTGTGTGCATGCTGTACCTACATGTGCCTTTCTGCTGGGGTGACAGAGGCCTTTGAACATACAGAGAGAGAGAGGGACAGAGAGAGAGAGACAGACAGACAGACAGACAGCGAGAGACAGACAGACAGACAGCGAGAGACAGAGACAGACATCTACATGCATTATGTATGCAGTAAGTATGCATTACCCTTGAAGGTACGGGCAGACATCTTTCCCATCTCAGCAGACGCTGGTTAAACATTTATACATTCAATCAGCCTCCTGACAACTTACCTCAATACCATTATCTCTTAACTAGCAAATAATGATACTGACCCTGTGTACACTATAGTATTGTAATAATAGAGAGATTATGATTTTTTTTTAAATGTACCTGCTTGTTCCCATAGATACAGTATGATGCAATAGTCAACATAGCCCTACATTGGAATGAACGTGAAAGCAGAGACTTGACCACTGTTTACTATGCATATAGCAGGTAGACAGCCAGAGGAAATCAGAGGAGGAAACCAATAGAGTCCCATCCAGTGGGTGGACATTCCCATCTCCATCACTAACAGGGTTTATCAGAGGGAGGAACAAATAGACGAGTGGCTAACATAGCAGAAACCAATCCTTAGAGGCTAGATCAGGAGAGGCCTATTGGACTATCTCCTGAGCACTGTTCATCACTGATACTAGTCTAAGGCCAGGATATAACTACGTCTTACGCCGTCTCCTTTGTCTGTATACGGCACCTGATGTATTGATGGACTGGAGATCCCTCAAATTAAAATCTGGACTTCAAAGCAAGTTCCACTGCTTTTTCTCTCTCCCATTCTAATCAGGGACTGATTTAAACCTGGGATACCACGTGGGTGTAATTAATCATCAGGTAGAGCAGAAAACCAGCATTAGTCCGGACCTCATAGGGTCAAATTTGAACGCTCCAGATTCTCTCTCTCATCCCCCCTTCATGTTTCAGAGAACACAGTTTTTTTTTTACCTTTATTTTACTAGGCAAGTCAGTTAAGAACAAATTCTTATTTTCAATGACGGCCTAGGAACAGTGGGTTAACTGCCTTGTTCAGGGGCAGAACGACAGATTTGTATCTTGTCAGCTCGGGGATTCGAACTTGCAACCTTTCAATTACTAGTCCAACGCTCTAACCACTAGGCTACTAATGTTAAAACTATTGCCTATCCATTTCTCTTCTATACAAATAGGAGAGATAAAGGAAGTTCATTGTGAAGTGTTGCTCTGGATGAAATGCCTTACCATTGGGTACAGTAGAAAACCAGCAGTCACATCAAAAATGTCTTAAAAAAAATCAAATAAAAAGTCAAAACCAGTACATGAATACTAGCTAAAAAAAAAACCCACAAAAATAAAATATGTTGTTGGAACTCCTACCACACTGTTGGTTCATGTCATTACTTGTCACTCAAGGAGAGTGTGTGGGGACAATGTGCAGGAGTATGATGCTTGTAAGACTGTGAGATTGGCAGGGTAGGGACCAAAGATGGGGGACCCTAGAGGGGGGGAGGGGGGGGCAAAAAAAAAAGTTGACCAATTCTCTCCTCTTATCTCAGAGTACAACATACCTGTCCATAGTTGTCTATCCCAGACACTAATCTATTGAGATTGAGCAAATCAAAAGCGGTCCTCAAAGACTGGCCAATAGTTGTGAGTCCTGCTGCTTGAAGGTTCCTCAGCTCTGTCATGAATGTGGCATGGCTCTCTTTCCATCCAGCCTTTTGAAATAGGGTAAAAGGTATACAAGTCGTCAACAACATACACAGAACAAAGTGGGCCTTACATACATATATATATATTTTGTCTGACAACATTGATGATTTCTAAGATCAGGTGAATTAATTAAACTTTTTAACAGTGTAATTAACTTGATAAACAATGTACGTAAATTTACTTTTTTTTTTTTCTTTACTTGCCTTAGGAAATATTGATAACAAATAAGACTGCTTATTCTATGCTACTGGATCAACTGAACCACAACAAAAAAAAAATCCAGAGGAAAAAAAATCTAATAAATGTGTGTAAACTAAGTAACGTTGTAAAGTTGTGACAGTTGTTCAAAAGTGGTATAGGTTTAACAACCCTGACACCACCCTCCCTACTATCTAGTCCTACAGCCTTAAAAAAAAAAAAAAAAAAAAAAAAAAAAAAAAATCACCCAGAGTTCCATGCTGCCAGAGATCTATATAAAACGACGAGATGGTCGTGTCTGTCCCCTCACAAATCAAAGTTGTTGTCCCAAAAATGCGGGAAAAGGTAGGTGACAAGTTTAAGTCCAAAATAAACCCCATAAGAAACGCATTGGGTTTATTTTGGACAGATTTCAGTGAGAGTGAAACCTCTCGCTTCGCCTCTTACCCTCTCTGATGCTGCTCCGTGCTCAACATTGAAACAAAATGTCGGCCATGTTTTAAAAAGAGGGGGTTATGAACGCTCCGTCTGAAGATTTTTTTCCTCACACAATTGATATGGTGATCGAAATGTGAGAAGACAAAAAAAAAAAAAAAAAAAACTCTGTCTAGTTTGCGTAATGTAAAGTAGGACATGACCGAAAATAAAAACTCTACCTTGATTCCGAGGGGAACGTCCTCAAAATTTATCAACATATACCGGTCCCCTCGGCTCGCCGGATCTCTGCCTCTAAGCTGTGGAAAGAATAAACGAACAAAAAAAAAAAAAAAACGGTTATCGAGCGATTATTATTTGTTGTCAGGGTTAGTTAGTAACTTTAACACAAAGATGGTCAAAACGTCGATCCCGCGTGGGGGTCTTCCAGGGCTGTTGTCTCGTTGTTACAGTACCTTCATGAAAGTCTCAACAGCGCCTTTTGCAATGTCCAGATAGGTAGTGCCCAGATGGGTGCGCTGGTTCATTGACGCGGACGTGTCTATCAGAAAAAGTAACACGGGCATTGTGTTGGTGATGACACGTTCTGCATGGACTTGGTGTCAGTGCAACCGGTCAAAACTGAAAAAAAAAATCTTTTGTTCTCCTCCTGCCGCCTTAGCTAGCTAGCTTGCTAACTAACTGCCTCACACATCTTTACAAAAGTGTCAGAATAGTGAGTGTAAAATGCCCTTCAATAACCTGAACTAAATCTAAAAATCCTATGGGCAGGCTATTAAGTTAAAGAGGGATTTTTGATGATTCTTTATGTTATTATTATTATTATTTTCTTGTAAATATTACTAAATTTCATAGAAACCAAGTTTCCTATTACATCTCTTCCCTGTTTCTCCCTACACTGAGAGCTCTGTGTCTTGCCCACTGCTTTTAAAGTCAGCTCCACACTTGACACCGCCTCCCAAGCCATCTTTGAGCATCACGTGATAACGCATTCGGTCACTGATAGGCTGTTTGAAGTTGAAAATTACCATATCCAAATAAGGTAATGGCAATAAGAGCCGTCTGCGCATGCGTGACAAGAAAGGAATGCAAAGAAAAAGCAAGTCGGGAAGCGCATGCGGATATCACTGAGAAGCATATTACAACATATTTATATTACGGTACTCAAAATAAATGTAATTGAGGTTTGGCACCGTCTTTTTTATTCTAAGATTTTAACATTGGTTGTAGCGTTGGTTTTTTTGAAGCAAAAGGGGGTGGAGGATGTATTTATTCAAGGAGCACAATGTCGAGTTCTACGCCCGACGGCCGAGAGACGAAGAAAAATATCCTCGCATTATCGAATAATTTTATTTCTACCATGTGCATTTGCGCTAGTTCTCAATTTGTATACTTTTCAAAAAACATTTCGACTAGAGAACACTGAACATAGGCTTTATTTAGAGTATTATGCACTGCAGTGTATAGGCCCACACTACACTAGGCCTACAGTACACACAAAAGAAAAGGCATGTTCATGATGGCATCTGGCAGCATTGATAACTGTCTGATTCAGAACTAATCAATACAAGTAATCTGCGTGTTGTTCTCAATAGTATCAGCTACAGTCACGGTTATTCTCTCCCGATTACAAGGAAGGCTACACAGTAACCGACAAAACACAGATATAAACAAATATACGCCTATAATGTAGGCCTGAAGCGCATCAAGCAACGAATTCCTCGATTAAAGCCGTAGCCCTACTTTATGGTTTGTTTTGAGTCACAATAAGGCCTGCAGTTATTCTCGTTCACTAGACATGAATCACATGATTTACCTTATTTGTAATTGTCAGAATTATGACTGTACTTCAACCTACAAAGCAGACCAAAGATAATATTTTTTTTGCCAGAGGGACTGATGGATCCAAGGCACAGTACAGTGCACATTTATGCTGTTTATGGCATATGTACTGCTATTCATGTAGACCTGCCTATAAATATTACAGTATCAGACTCCTTTTAAAGATGTCCCAACTTGGGTTAAGAGTATACCGGCATGCCAGTCAAGTAGTCAGCTGACGGCAGTCACTAGAGTCAGGGGAGAGAGCCAGAGAAGACTGGCCTATTTAAACTGTATGGAGTTACTATCAAACTTCCTGATTGTAATCATTTACATGCCAAACCATACTATGGCAATGCTCAATAGCGTAACAGAGAGACAAAAGCCTGCGTTCGATGAAAACTGTATAGTCCTACAGTATAGGTGATCCCCTCCTTCACATAAAGGTATACATTTGTTTGATTATCATAATTTGCTAACGCTGTATTGTGTGTTGGGTGTTATGCAATGAACTGCAGCGGATGTCGCCTAATTGATGCAGAAATGTTGTATTCAAGCCAATAAATTCAGCATGTTCTGCAGAACATAACTGGTAATTTATGTTAACTGGTAATTTCCTCCGTGTGTGCTCATTTCTATACATTTTGCATTTACAGTATCATCATATCATTCAATGTCGTGAACGTGTAAATCACCACAAACTTGCTTATTTATGATAACTTCCGCAATAATTTTGCAACTTCCGACAGCCTCGCCATTATTTTTTTCTTTTCTTCCACCGTGTTGATTTAGATGCGCTACGTTTTTCCTCTTTGCAGTAAGATATAACTTTACAGTTTTTTTTCCCCCAATAATGTCTAGCTTCTAGCTAATACATAAATGTTGTTTTCACTGGCTTCAATGAAACATTCCATCATCACATTTGCCTGAACACAAGATCCATTACGCAGCCCAGCGTGCTAGCTGCGTGAATACCGGTGCCGAAATAACGCGAGATTTCCGACAGAATTTGAAAATTTAAGGTGCGTGTCCGGTGGTGTGTTTAAAGATACATATCCATTTTGTTGCTTCATTCGCGTAAATTTGTTATTCTATACATGCATATATATATATTATTATATAATTTGGTTCCAAGGTTTGGTACAATCGGTGGTCCCTTAGAATGGATTTCCAAGGTGGGTAGCTTAACCCTTTTTTTTTTCTTGTCTAGCTAGGTAACTAAACAAGAGACAATACTGCTAGTGCTAGCTAGCAAATAAACTAGCTAACGTTAGCTAGCTAAGCCAACACATTGTCACATGAGTTGGCTTCTTTAGACAGTTTTATGTAATGTTAGTGGCTTGCTAGGAAACTAGACTATAAAACTAAATTGACCCATGGTTTTTTATTTTTTATTTTTTTTTACTACATTTTGAGGTTGTTACAAGCTACCAAAGTAACATTCAGAGAATGTCAACAAAATACATCCCTGGTGGGCACAGTTGGCTTGCCAACCAACAAACTATAGTAGCTAGTTACTGTAGTTATCAAACTATGGCAATACGTTGGAATGTGTATAGGGGCTCCCGAGTGGTGCAGCGGTCTAAGGCACTGCATCTCAGTGCTAGAGGCGTAACTACAGACCCTGGCTCGATTCCGGGCTGTATCACAACCGACCGTGTTTGGGAGTCCCATAGGGCGGCGCATAATTGGCCCGTGTAGGCCGTTATTGTAAATAATAATTTGTTCTTAAACAACTTGCCTGATTTAAATAAATATTATAGCAAATGTTAGTTACCTAGTTACTAGCCAACTAACTTAGGTAAGTTAATTGGCTAACAATGTGGAAGAGGCAATAGACTAACTTTAGTTAGCTAATAACAAAGATCCAAAGCTAGGTACCATTGTGCTAACAACTATACTGAACAAAAATCTAAATGCAACATGTTTCATGAGCTGAAATAATAGATCCCAAAAATTGTGGCATATCAAGAAGCTGATTAAACAGCACGTGTTTAACACAGGTGCATCTTGTGGGGACAATAAAACCACTCCAAAATGTGCATTTTTTTAAATTAATTTTTTTACAACACAATGCCACAGATGTCTCAAGTTTTGAGGGAGTGTGCAATTGGCATAATGACTGCAGGAATGTCCACCAGAGCTGTTGCCAGATAATTTAATATGAATTTTTCTACCATAAGCCACCTCTTCACCTGCGGGATCGTCTGAGACCAGACAACTGATGAAACTGGGTTTGCACAACTGAAGAATTGCTGCACCTGTTCCAGATGCGTAGGAGTCAAAATCAGAATACTGACCGATGGAGAGCCCGCACACTGTCATTAATCCAAAACAGAGGCTTGAAAGATCATGGTACCCCCCAAAAAAAATAAAAAATCAGAGTGCATGAATGAAAAATACTTTCACCTTTAATTTATGCACTTTGTGGCATTGTTTTTTTGGGGGGGGGGCACCATAATGTGCCAGACATTTCACCCATTGTCCATATTTGGTATGCTCTGGATAGACGTGTATGACCGCATGTTCCAGTTCCCACTGATAACTTCGCACCGCCATTGAAGAGGAGCGGGACAACATTCCACAGGCCACAATCAACAGCCTGATCAACTCCGTCCCTGTCCTCGCCCCGAAACTCACGAAGCATCGTTACCCATCGCTCCACAGAGCAAGGGGAACAACTACTTTTAGGACTCAGAGCGAGTGACGTCACCGACTGAAACACTATTAGCGCGCACCACCGCTAACTAGCTAGCCATTTCACATCGCCCACACAAAGGAGATGTTACGCTGCATGAGGAAAATTATGGTCTCCCCAGATACTGACTGGTTTTCTGATCCACGCCCCTACTTTAAATTTTTTTTTTTTTAAGGTATTTGACCAACAGATGCATATCTGTATTCTCAGTCATATGGAAGCCATAGATTTAGGGCCTAATGAATTTAAAATGGACTGATTTCCTTATATGAACTCTAACTCAATTGTTGCGTTTTATATTTTAATTGAGTGTAGTTAACGTAATAGCTTTGCTAACTAATGTTACCTGCCATGTGTCCCCCTAGGCACAGAACCAATGACTCTGGGTTCCCCAACATCGCATAAACCCGGCCTGGGTGCCCAGTTCCTTCCTGGGTTTTTGATGGGGGATCTGCCAGCACCTGTCACACCCCAGCCTCGGTCATTTGGGCTCATGGAAATGAGGTCACCATTTCAAGCAGGTGAGGGAGAGTTTGCTTTCGGGGGTCATTTTGTCATTTACTAGTTAAAACAAATAGCTAGCTAGCTGACATTCCAATCTGTCATACGTCATTATCTGTCATCCCATTCATAGACAAATTAGGCTAGCTTGTTCGGCCTAACTTGCTTTAAAACACCTTATTTGTTACTATCAGATCTGTTACTTTCACTTTGTGTCATGTTCTGACAAAGGCAGTCGGTCCTCTCTGCGCTATTTCCGATTGATCCCTGACTGTTTCTCTAACACTTGCTCTGTTAGGTGGCTCTCCCCCCCAACCTGTAGTTCCTACACCTAAAGACAAGAGTGGGGCCCCTCCAGTCAGGAGTATCTATGATGATCTCTCCAGTCCTGCCATCGGGATGTCCCCTATGGGTGCACATAAACAGGTACGTTTTAACACAGTAGGTTCCATCCCTCTCCTTATGTGTAACAACACTTTACACTCACAGACAGTGTTCTAATAGCCTGGTCACTGTTTTTTTTTTTTTTTAATTTTTAACCTTTATTTAACCAGGCAAGTCAGTTAAGAACAAATTCTTATTTTCAATGACGGCCTAGGAACAGTGGGTTAACTGCCTGTTCAAGGGCAGAACGACAGATTTTTTACCTTGTCAGCTCGGGGATTTGAACTTGCAACCTTTCGGTTACTAGTCGAATGCTCTAATCTAGGCTACACTGCCGCCCCTGGTCTGGACACTTTACACTCACAGACAGTGTTCTAATAGCCTGGTCACTAGTCTGGACACTTTACACTCACAGACAGTGTTCTAATAGCCTGGTCACTGGTCTGGACACTTTACACTCACAGACAGTGTTCTAATAGCCTGGTCACTGGTCTGGACACTTTACACTCACAGACAGTGTTCTAATAGCCTGGTCACTGGTCTGGACACTTTACACTCACAGACAGTGTTCTAATAGCCTGGTCACTAGTCTGGACACTTTACACTCACAGACAGTGTTCTAATAGCCTGGTCACTAGTCTGGACACTTTACACTCACAGACAGTGTTCTAATAGCCTGGCTGTCCACTGGTTTGGCCAGTGAGCAGGAATGCTGTGGGCCCACTTGCCGGGTAACGCTGCTTTTGGCTTTGAAGCGATTGAGATCTCTCGCTGTTTGGATTTGAAAAGCAAGGGTTTGGTGCGCAGGTGTTGTGTGTGTTGGTGTTTGAGCGACAGCACAAACAACAATGTAAAAGCACAGCTCATTTCGTTATGGATGCATCATGCAGATCACATCAGAGCCCCCAGACTCTTTAGTCACTCTGGGGTCTGTTGCTTTAGCCAGGCAAGTGTTCTAACCAAACGCTAGTGATTCTACACCTGCTATATTAGCATCTCACCGGAAGCTTTTGATTTTGAGTTGTGTATCTACTTTAAGACAACATCTAAAATTATTACATGTCATCTTCTCTTAGCCCTTCTCAATGATGCAAACCCCACTGTCTGGTTATATGGCTGTCACACCAGGAACAGGTGAGCGAGAATGAATAAAAAACCAAAACAACTTATTTGTACCAATATTTTTTTTTACTAGGAGAGGGATTTCTCAGGTATGTCTTAATTTTCTCTGACAGCGTCCAGTCTATTTAGTCCTGCTAGTACCGGTCAGCAGGCCAAGTCAACAATGTCTCCGGCCCAAGTAGACCCTTTCTTCACTCAGGGAGACGCACTGTCTTCTGAAGACCATCTAGATGATACTTGGATCACTGTATTTGGGTATGTTCCTGGTATTGCACCCCCCCCTTCCTAATATCTAACTTTTAACTGTTGAAATGATTGGGTACATTCTTTTATAGGTCACCTGGACAGAGTTTTCACTGGAGGACCAATCAAATCCTCTCCGTTCACTTTTAACCTTAAACAGATGCACCGAATGTGTTTTGATCTGTGGCCCACAATGCAGCACCCATAGAATGGGATTATCGAGGTGAAAAATAAACAACTTCCTGAATGACTAAAGCATTTTTTGTTAAAACAGGTTCCCTCCGGCCTCCGCGTCTTATATTCTGTTGCAGTTCGCCCAGTATGGAAACATAACAAAACACGTGGTAACAATATTTGCATCCTTTTGAAAATAATGTTCAAGTGTGTGAGTGCGTGTGTGTGTGTTTTTTTTTTTTTGTGTGTGCTTATATTTGTGTCTGTGTGCGCGCATGTGTTCTGTCCTGTCACACCATTCTGTTCTCTTGTTCTACTAGATGTCCAACACTGGTAACTGGATGCACTTTCAATATCAGTCAAAACTACAAGCAAGAAAAGCTCTTAGTAAAGACGGGAAGATTTTTGGCGAGGCTATAATGATTGGTGTTAAACCATGCATCGATAAGGTAAATAACTCTGGGTACATTTTAAATTAAAGTTAGGAAAACTTTCATTTTGTGATCATTGGAATTTACCCTATAAGAATAATTCAACTGAAAAGTCAACATTTAAATAAAGACTTATTTCTTTTTTTGTCTCGGGTCTCTCTCTCTCTCAGAATGTGATGGAGAGCTCAGACCGAGGCTCTACCTCCTCTGGCTCAGTGTTTACTCCTCCAGTCAGAAATGGAACCCCCAGCCACCATGTCACTACACCTCGCTCCTCTATGAGGCCCCTCAGTGCAGCCTATAAGGCCTGCAGCAGTGACTACCAGGTAGGATCAGGGAGTTTAACCATTCAATACTTAATTGCCAATAGAAGTTTGTTTGGCACATGAAAAAAGACGAGGACCATGGCACTCTTCATATAATTTAATGTTTTTTTTTTTATTGTCAAGGTATGTTCAAAGGAACCGTTTTGGCAGCATTGCTTTACTGGTAATATACACTATACAAGCGTCACTGACCTAACCAAGCCAGCCTCGCCCTCGTGTGGTGCCAGCCTCGCCCTCGTGTGGTGCCAGCTTCGCCCTCGTGTGGTGCATGTATTTTTATTTATATTTATTTTACCTTTATTTAACCAGGTAGGCTAGTTGAGAACAAGTTCTCATTTGCAACTGCGACCTGGCCAAGATAAAGCAAAGCAATTCAACAACAACAGAGTTACACATGGAATAAACAATCATACAATCAATAATACAGTAGGAAAATATATATACAGCATGTGCAAATGAGGTAGGATAAGACAGGTAAGCAATAAATAGGCCATGGTGGCGAAGTAATTACAATATAGCAATTAAACACTGGAATGGTAGGTAGTGCTAGCATTGCCCTCATGTGGTGCTAGCCTCACAAGCTAGGTAGTGCTAGCCTTGCCCTCATGTGGTGCTAGGTAGTGCTAGCCTTACCCTCATGTGGTGCTAGCCTCACAAGCTAAGTAGTGCTAGCCTTGCCCTCATGTGGTGCTAGGTAGTGCTAGCCTTGCCCTCATGTGGTGCTAGCCTCACAAGCTAGGTAGTGCTAGCCTTGCCCTCATGTGGTGCTAGCCTCGCAAGCTAGGTAGTGCTACGTATCAGCAGCTATTGTCAGCCAATTCAGTAGGGGTTGGAAGCCAGTGCTATACCTTATTTCTTACTTGTCAGAACAACATTTGACTAGATTTTTCCATGTTGCAAGGAAAAACTTAACCAAAATAACCTTAATTAACCCAGGCTGTATCACATCTGGCCGTGATTGAGAGTCCCGGCGGCTCACAATTGGCCCAGCGTCGTCCGGGTTTAGCCGGGGTAGGCCGTCATTGTAAATGAGAACACATTCTTAATTGACTTGCCTAGTTAAATAAAGGTTGAATTTTTATATATCACTGGTATTGATACTGGAAGGCTGCTGGTCTCTGACCCCATGTATAAGACACGATCTCCTGCCGTTGTAGCCTTGAGCAAGGTACTTAACACCCCACAAAGTAAAACACTGCACTGATAGGCTGCTGTGCAAAACACATGTGGCCCGTCAAACCCTCCACCTGGGGAGTTACTGGGTGTGCAGGCTGTTGGTCCAACCCTGCTTAAACACACCGGAGTCCGCTTATCAAGGTCCTGTTGAGAAGTTGCTTTTTTTTTTACAATGTGGGTTGTGAGAGCAGGGCTGGAATAAAAGCCTGTTCACCCAGTATCTCTCCTGGAGGATGGTTGACCTCCCCGCTCACCCAGTATCTCTCCTGGAGGATGGTTGACCTCCCCACTCACCCAGTATCTCTCCTGGAGGATGGTTGGCCTCCCTGCTCTCCTAGAGGATGGTTGACCTCCCCTCTCACCCAGTATCTCTCCTGGAGGATGGTTGGCCTCCCCTCTCACCCAGTATCTCTCCTGGAGGATGGTTGACCTCCCCTCTCACCCAGTATCTCTCCTGGAGGATGGTTGGCCTCGCCTCTCCGCTCACCCAGTATCTCTCCTGGAGGATGGTTGGCCTCTCCCGCTCACCCAGTATCTCTCCTGGAGGATGGTTGGCCTCCCCGCTCACCCAGTATCTCTCCTGGAGGATGGTTGGCCTCCCCGCTCACCCAGTATCTCTCCTGGAGGATGGTTGGCCTCCCCTCTCACCCAGTATCTCTCCTGGAGGATGGTTGGCCTCCCCGCTCACCCAGTATCTCTCCTGGAGGATGGTTGGCCTCCCCGCTCACCCAGTATCTCTCCTGGAGGATGGTTGGCCTCCCCGCTCACCCAGTATCTCTCCTGGAGGATGGTTGGCCTCCCCGCTCACCCAGTATCTCTCCTGGAGGATGGTTGGCCTCCCCGCTCACCCAGTATCTCTCCTGGAGGATGGTTGGCCTCCCCGCTCACCCAGTATCTCTCCTGGAGGATGGTTGGCCTCCCTGCTCTCCTAGAGGATGGTTGACCTCTCCGCTCACCCAGTATCTCTCCTGGAGGATGGTTGGCCTTCCTGCTCTCTCCTGGAGGATGGTTGGCCTCCCCGCTCACCCAGTATCTCTCCTGGAGGATGGTTGGCCTCCCCGCTCACCCAGTATCTCTCCTGGAGGATGGTTGGCCTCCCCCTCACCCAGTAGCTCTCCTAGAGGATGGTTGACCTCTCCGCTCACCCAGTATCTCTCCTGGAGGATGGTTGGCCTCCCTGCTCTCCCGGAGGATGGTTGGCCTCCCCGCTCACCCAGTATCTCTCCTGGAGGATGGTTGGCCTCCCCGCTCACCCAGTATCTCTCCTGGAGGATGGTTGGCCTCCCTGCTCCCGGAGGATGGCTCACCCAGTATCTCTCCTGGAGGATGGTTGGCCTCCCCGCTCACCCAGTATCTCTCCTGGAGGATGGTTGGCCTGGTATCTCTCCTGGAGGATGGTTGGCCTCCCCGCTCACCCAGTATCTCTCCTGGAGGATCTGGCCTCCCCGCTCACCCAGTATCTCTCCTGGAGGATGGTTGGCCTCCCGCTCACCCAGTATCTCTCCTGGAGGATGGTTGGCCTCCCCGCTCACCCTCTCTCCTGGAGGATGGTTGGCTCACCCAGTATCTCTCCTGGAGGATGGTTGGCCTCCCGCTCACCCAGTATCTCTCCTGGAGGATGGTTGGCCTCCCGCTCACCCAGTATCTCTCCTGGAGGATGGTTGGCCTCCCCGCTCACCCAGTATCTCTCCTGGAGGATGGTTGGCCTCCCCGCTCACCCAGTATCTCTCCTGGAGGATGGTTGGCCTCCCCGCTCACCCAGTAGCTCTCCTGGAGGATGGTTGGCCTCCCCGCTCACCCAGTAGCTCTCCTGGAGGATGGTTGGCCTCAGTATCCCGCTCACCCAGTCACCCAGTCTCTCCTGGAGGATGGTTGGCCTCCCCTGCTAGCTCTCCTGGAGGATGGTTGGCCTCCCCGCTCACCCAGTAGCTCTCCTGGAGGATGGTTGGCCTCTCCGCTCACCCAGTATCTCTCCTGGAGGATAGTTGGCCTCCCTGCTCTCCCGGAGGATGGTTGGCCTCCCCGCTCACCCAGTATCTCTCCTGGAGGATGGTTGGCCTCCCTGCTCTCCCTAGAGGATGGTTGGCCTCCCCGCTCACCCAGTATCTCTCCCGGAGGATGGTTGGCCTCCCCGCTCACCCAGTATCTCTCCTGGAGGATGGTTGGCCTCCCCGCTCACCCAGTATCTCTCCTGGAGGATGGTTATCCACCCTGCATTACTACAATTACAACCAAATGCTTCTGTCATTTTTATAAAATAATTCCCTCGTTCAATTGAACCTTTTTAATCAAATTGCTAAGGTGGGTGAGGTAGTGACCTAAGATGTTGATCTATTTGTAAGGTTAAAATATTCCGTTTTCAGGGGAGTTCTTGACAGCATAGGAGTTACTTGTCAATTAGGCTATTCTAAGAATCTATTTGAACTGTCAGAATTACATTGTCAGTATTGAATAGAGAAGATTCCTAGCCAGATTTGAGTTCTTCAGACAATTTTACTACCGGAGTATGCGGCATTGGGTTTCAACTGTGCTCGCTTATCAACTGCGTGCCCGCCATTTGCAGTTATACACAAGTGCCGGTGGAAAGTGGGGCGGCAGGCGGCCTAGTGGTTAGAGCGTAGGGGAGGCAGGTGGCCTAGTGGTTAGAGCGTAGGGGAGGCAGGCGGCCTAGTGGTTAGAGCGTAGGGGAGGCAGGCGGCCTAGTGGTTAGAGCGTAGGGGGGAGGCAGGCAGGTGGCCTAGTGGTTAGAGCGTAGGGAGGCAGGCGGCCTAGTGGTTAGAGCGTAGGGGCGGCAGGTGGGGAGGCAGGTGGCCTAGTGGTTAGAGCGTAGGGGGGAGGCAGGCGGCCTAGTGGTTAGAGCGTAGGGGAGGCAGGTGGGGGAGGCAGGCGGCCTAGTGGTTAGAGGCGGGCGTAGAGGGAGGCAGGTGGCCTAGTGGTTAGAGCGTAGGGGAGGCAGGCGGCCTAGTGGTTAGAGCGTAGGGGAGGCAGGTGGCCTAGTGGTTAGAGCGTAGGGGAGGCAGGCGGCCTAGTGGTGGTTAGAGCGTAGTGGGAGGCAGGTGGCCTAGTGGTTAGAGCGTAGGGGGGAGGCAGGCGGCCTAGTGGTTAGGAGGCGTAGTGGTTAGGGAGGCAGGTGGCCTAGTGGTTAGAGCGTAGGGGAGGCAGGCGGCCTAGTGGTTAGAGCGTAGGGGAGGCAGGCGGCCTAGTGGTTAGAGCGTAGGGGCGGCAGGTGGCCTAGTGGAGGCAGGCGGCCTAGTGGTTAGAGCGTAGTGGGGAGGCAGGCGGCCTAGTGGTTAGAGCGTAGGGGAGGCAGGTGGCCTAGTGGTTAGAGCGTAGGGGCGGCAGGTGGCCTAGTGGTTAGAGCGTAGGGGCGGCAGGTGGCCTAGTGGTTAGAGCGTAGGGGCGGCAGGTGGCCTAGTGGTTAGAGCGTAGGGGCGGCAGGTGGCCTAGTGGTTAGAGCGTAGGGGCGGCAGGTGGCCTAGTGGTTAGAGCGTAGGGGCGGCAGGTGGCCTAGTGGTTAGAGCGTAGGGGCGGCAGGTGGCCTAGTGGTTAGAGCGTAGGGGCGGCAGGTGGCCTAGTGGTTAGAGCGTAGGGGCCAGTAACCGAAAGGTTGCTGGATCGTATCCCCTGGCTGACAAGGTAAAAAAAACTAAATGTTGTTTTGCCACCGAACAAGGCAGTTAAACCCACTGTTCCCCTTAACTGACTTGCCTTGTTCAATAAATGTTAAATAAATAAAGTATATTAGGACATGAGTGCCATTTAATACATGCTAATGGTTAAACTAGTTAAATAAATAAAACATGAGTACACTGACGACATCTCTTTTAATACATGCTGATAGTTAACTAGCGTGATAACCAATTCAAAACAGTGTAGTTTGGCTGGTTATCTGTTTCCTCTGTAGATCATTATTTTACCTGCTGCGTAATGTCTGTCGGCCCACTGACACACACACGGGTGATGCACACCATTACTGTTCCAGGATTTTCATTGCTGTCCAAAAGTGAGCTATAACTGGACAAATAACTCACTAACTAACTCAACAAATGTGCACATTTTGTGTTTGTTATGGATCCCTGGCAGCAGCAGACTCTTCCTGGGTTTTGTCAAAAACATTTACAATACATTCATTACAGATTTCACAACACACTGTGTGCCCTCGGGCCTCTACTCTACTACCACACATCTATAACACAAAATCCAGGTGTGCGTATGCTACAGTCCCCGCTGTTCCATAAGGTGTATTTTTATGTGTTTTTTAAATCTGATTCTACTGCTGCATCAGTTACCTGATGTGGAATAGAGGTCCATGTAGTCATTACTCTATGTAGTACTGTGTGCCTCCCATAGTCTGTTCTGGACTTGGGGACTGTGAAGAGACCTCTGGTGGCATGTCTTATGGGGTATGCATGGGTGTCCGAACTGTGTGCCAGTAGTTTAGACAGACAGCTCTGTGCATTCAACATCTCTCACAAATACAAGTAGTGATGAAGTCAATCTCACCTCCACTTGGAGCCAGGAGAGATTGACATGCATATTATTAATGTTAGCTCTCTGTGTACATCTAAGGGCCAGCCGTGCTGCCCTGTTCTGAGACAATTGCAATTTTCCTCAGTCCCTCTTAGTGTCACCTGACCACATGACTGAACAGTAGTCCAGGTGTAGTCAAGGTGTGACAAAACTAGGGCCTGTAGGACCTGCCTTGTTGATAGTGCTGTTAAGAAGGTAGAAACTAGGGCCTGTAGGATCTGCCTTGATGATAGTGTTGTTAAGAAGGTAGAAACTAGGGCCTGTAGGACCTGCCTTGTTGATGATAGTGTTGTTAAGAAGGTAGAGCAGTGCTTTATTATGGACAGACTTCTCCCCATCTTAGCAACTACTGCGTCAATATGTTTTGCCCATGACAGTTTACAATCTTTACTTCTAGCAGTTTAGTCTTTCAATCATGACTGCGTGATTGAAAGACGGCTCGTGCCTGTCATCGCAGGCCTACAATAGAGGACAGTGATTGAAAGACTGCTCGTGCCTGTCATCGCAGGCCTACAATAGAGAGGACAGTGATTGAAAGACTGCTCGTGCCTGTCATCGCAGGCCTACAATAGAGAGGACAGTGATTGAAAGACTGCTCGTGCCTGTCATCGCAGGCCTACAATAGAGGACAGTGATTGAAAGACTGCTCGTGCCTGTCATCGCAGGCCTACAATAGAGGACAGTGATTGAAAGACTGCTCGTGCCTGTCATCGCAGGCCTACAATAGAGGACAGTGATTGAAAGACGGCTCGTGCCTGTCATCGCAGGACTACCATAGAGGACGGTGATTGAAAGACGGCTCGTGCCTGTCATCGCAGGCCTACAATAGAGGACAGTGTGTAATTTATCGTATCCAGAGGCTTTGATCGGAGCCAATTGTTTGATTGCCAAATTTATTTTTATTTTTTACTTGTCCATTCTGACAACTTAAATCTTGTCCGACTTATTTTTACTTGCCCCTGGGAAAGAGGACACGTGTTAATGTTGAGCTATGGTGAGCTTCAATTGGTCACTCGCAGAGGCTGTTATAGCAGCAATGTTCCAACATCTAGTGGAAAGCCTTCCCAGACGAGTGGAGGCTGTTATAGCAGCAATGATCCAACATCTAGTGGACAGCCTTCCCAGAAGAGTGGAGGCTGTTATAGCAGCAATGTTCCAACATCTAGTGGAAATCCTTCCCAGAAGAGTGGAGGCTGTTATAGCAGCAATGTTCCTACATGTAGTGGAAAGCCTTCCCAGAAGAGTGGAGGCTGTTATAGCAGCAACTCCATATTAATGCCCATGATTTGGGAATGTGATGTTTGTTGAGCAGGTGTCCACATACTTTTGGTCATGTAGTATAGGCCGTAGAGGACTATAGCCAGCACCATGTCCACTAGAGTGCAGCGAAGGGACAGCTCAGGATACAAATGTATAGAAACCTCAATCAGTACAATAGTCATACATTGTTTTCAATCGTGTAGTATGTAACATGGTGAAGGAAGTATGTGACTTGCATGGATCGATTACCTTTTTTAAAAATTTAACAATACATTTCGGTCTTAAAAATGTGATCTGAAGTGACGCTTTGTGTTTCTAGGGACTGTTTTTGTAATTCACCGACCATGTTACATGTTTTGATTTCAGGTGGTAGCTGACAGACAGACTCCAAGGAAAGATGACAGTTTGGTTTCCAAAGCGATGGAGTACATGTTTGGCTGGTGAGACGGTCTCCTCCAATGGCTGAACGCTTCCTATTTAGAACTCAAGGACGGAATGACCAACAACAACAACCAACAACAAATGGCCTTCTGTCATTACGGAGTCAGTTGTCTGTATCCCTAATAGCACTCTATTCGCTACGTACTGCACTACGTTTTACCAGGGCCCTAGGGATTAGGGTGCTATTTGGGATACATCCAGTGTGTAACTGATATACTTAACCCTGTGACTTCTATGCACTTTATGTGGTGGACGGGATTTTAAATCAACCGGATATTTTGTGTTAGCGTTGAAGTGTTTTTAATTTTTGTGCCAAAGTCACGTTGCTAAATTGACCAACAACACAGACCTAAACAAAGTAAATATTTTTTAATTTTTTTATTGGTCTGATTTGATATGAAATTAATCACACATAATGAATACTTGTGTTTGTACCAAATGGCACCCTATTCCCTATGCAGTGCACTACTTTTGACAAGGGCCCATAGTGGTCTGGTCAAATTTAGTGTACTTTTTAATGTTTTAGGGTTCCATTTGGGGGATATTTTACAGTATCTGAAGTAAAGAGCTGCTTTGCCTATTAGAGGTTAAGGTTGTACGTCAGCGTCTTACACCATGATGTTGAAATGGGAGCGAGATTGTCTGGTTCTCTTTTTGTGTGGTTCTGCTGAGCTAGAGAATGTTAATTATGAAAGGCTCATAGTTTTCAGAATTTTTTTATATTTTTTTTTTATTATGATTATTATTTTTTTATGCTTTCAAACTTATTATAATTGTTCTTGTTTTTTTGTTTTATTTTGTCTAGCTATTTACAATGAGCTGTTGACTTTCTACTGTATCTCAGCTGACACTTACTGTTTTTAAATAAATGGTGCATCCATTTGATCATCTTCTTCCTTCCTCCCTCCTCCTTCCCCTCTTCTCTCCTTCCTCCCTCCTCCCTTCCCCATCCAGCCGGAGTTTTCATAGTCCTGAATGATGACTGTTTTTACTTTTACTTTGTCATTTTAGTTTTACCTTGAAGACTTCTGACTTTGTTTTGTTTACCTTCTGACTGTTCTCCCAGGTTTGCGTGTCGGTCTGTAAATGCTCATGTCATGTTCTAGTTCGTATTCCAGTCGGACCATTTTTAAAGAAAAGATTGCTTCATATTGTAGACACCAGCTGGTGGCTATTGCTCATTTCCTTCCAACCCACTAGGTTCCTTAGACTTCATCTGAACTACAAATTCACACCAACTGAAGTTATTACAACACCCACCACCTTCTTTTTTTACAATGTAGTTCCTGACTCCCAAATGGCACAGTATTCCCTGTTTTAGTGCACTAATTTTGACCAGGATCTATAGGGCTCTGGTCAAAAGTAGTGGACTTCGTTGGGAGTAGGGTACCATTTGGGGGTGAAGCCATGATATGCGTGTAAAGCTTCCACTTGTTTTGGTTCTAAAGTCTGTGTTGGAAGGTCATGCAGGTGAGTCCTGAGGCGTGTTGTGTTTTTCTGTTTTCAATCTGAGATGTGTTGGAACTGACGCAGGTGTTGAAGGTGACACTGATCTGTTGCTCTCTGGAGGCACTGGCTCACCCTACATCCCTGCTTTTCTACCTCTGAGACTGATTCATCCTACTTTTTTTTTTCTCCTCTCCCTCCCTCCCTCTTCTCTCCCTCCACCCTCTGGAGACTGATTCAGAGTGTCAGGTCCCTGTCCTGGTGAGTTGTTTTAGGGTCATCCTGATCAGCTGCCTTGTATTCTACCCTTCCCTCCTGGGGCTGATGGTAGGCTAGATGTCATACCACCTGACTCATGATTCAAGGGAAACTAGCCACTAATATTTTCCATGAAGCGTGCAGACTTTGTAACAAGCATGTATTGTATTGGTGACCTTTTTTGTGTGTTTTTCATCACGAGTGATGACTCGAGGTACAATAGAATAAAAAGCACAGTGTAAAATAGGTGAAAGTTCAAAGAATTATGTCGCAGGATCTACAAAGAATATAATAGTGTGTAAGATGTCATGGTTACTGTCGCTGTGATCTGGTCGTCTCTGTTGACTTCAACTGGGACTGAATGTATTCTACTGGCTGACACACAGGATCTCTGACATTCGCATGTATGCAAATGTCAAGGTCAACCAACAAAACCCTGAGTAAAATGCTTCTAGGCCACGACTAGATGGTGCTGTCGGACAGTAGATTACTGTGATGTCATCTACAAGTGCTCACTAGATGGAGATATTTCCATTACGGAGCATGGGATCTGTGGCTGGAGCAAACCAATTACCTCTGCACCTACAGCTTTAATTTCAACAAGTCAATTTCTACCTGATGTGGATATGGCCTATATTTAGCATACTCTATAAATATAGCCTACACTGTATTTAGCCTGCTCATTTAAATTTAGCCTACACTGTATTTAGCCTACTCTTTTAATTTAGCATACACTGTCATTAGCCTACTCATTTAAATTTCACCTACACTGTATTTAGCCTACTCTTTTAATTTAGTCTACACTGTCATTAGCCTACTCATTTACATTTAGCCTACACTATTTAGCCTACTCATTTACATTTAGCCAACACTGTATTTAGCCTACTCATTTACATTTAGCCAACACTGTATTTAGCCTACCCATTTACATTTAGCCAACACTGTATTTAGCCTACTCATTTAAATTTAGCCTACACTGTATTTAGCCTACTCATTTACATTTAGCCTACACTGCATTTAGCCTACTCATGTAAATTCATCCTACACTATTTAGCCTACTCATTTAAATTTCAGTTCACTCTCAATGTAAGGACATATTGGATTGAAGAAGTAGAAGCTAGGCTCCAAGCCTTCTGTAATTTTAGAATTAATACATTCATATCCATCCATATTGCATTCTAGATTTATTTTCAGTCTTGGTTTGCTTGGACATGCTGTCCTATGAGTGACCACAGATAAGGTTTTCCTGATGTGTGTATTTAAATATAAAAAAATTAAGTGCTCAAGTCTAGAATGTTTAACTTTCACACAACTCAGTCTTAAATGATTAATAATATATCTTACGGAATAGGGAACCCACTGCCCAATGTGGGTTATTTTAAACTCCCTGATGTCTTCACACATTTCCAAGGGAAAATGTTTTACTTAGCCCATCAACAAGACTACGGTACCAGACTACTGCATTTCAGTTGACTTTGTTTGCGAGATGTTCTTGAAAACACATTTCTTTTACACAAACAAGAAAAGGGGAAAACAAACAAATCAGACGAGCACCAGGGAACCAAGAGAGAAAATGTACGACTTTATACAAAGACAAGGCAGACAAGATATTTGTTTTCTACACTGACGTAACCTACGTGTTACCAAAAGTGTTCCTTTACAAAAAAAAACACAAAACAAGGAATATAAAAATCTGACTATCTCAGAATGGGAACCAGTGGTTGAAAACACATGACCATGTACCCAAAGATGGCAAACGAGGATGTCATTTTAGTGTTGTGACCCGGCAGGGACATCAAGACAACAGTGTCTGCCATCCATCTCCTTCCTACGGGACCTAATTGACAGTAAGTGTGCTTTGGGGCCACTGTAAAGGAAATATATGAGAACTAATACAAAACAGTCAGGATGCAAGACAATGTTAGGCCTGGACTAATCTTATATGAGAGTGATCACAATGAAATTAAAGGAAGTTTATTCTAGTATTGGGGCAGGAGGTTATTATGCTGGGTATTACTTTACGGACATAATGGCATCTGGAAATGCATCAATTCAGAAAGGATGATAAGAAATATAGATTTGATTATCTCAGGATGGTAGAAATCAGAAGAGGATGAAGTCAAACACACACACACACACAGACCCAACGGGCTCAAGTTAACCTGCTCTCTCGCCCATCCATAAAGGGAAATCAAACCAAATCCTGTGAAGCGTAGTAGCGGTAGCAGATTTCCTCATCCTTCTCGCCAGCCGTGATTTTCGTGGTAAGAAAAGTGACCGTTCTTGATGCAAAAACTATGTCCCGTAGAGTAAATGACATTACTAAGCTGCTCCCGAATGGACTACGTCAGGACATAGAATCGATTTCCATCGTAGTCCATGTGAGGTTTTAAATGACATTATGAAGGGCAGCTCTGAACAGTTGAAACTGGATTTTTAAAGAGCTGATTGACTCTGCCGGACACTAACTACAGACCCATCATATCTGACCCTGTGACCTCTGAATCTCTCTGCTTTAGCAGGACTCTTTCCTCTCTGAATCTCTCTGCTTTAGCAGGATTCTTTCTCTTCACAACTGGCTACGTGATTATTTCAGCTCAATGGTTGTAACTTTTGTTATTCTAGCTCTGTGAGTGTAACATTTATTGACAATTTCGATACCTTTTGGAAACAAAAACAGATTTAAAAAGGATGGGATCCACCCAAAT
The DNA here is from genome assembly GCF_018296145.1 of Oncorhynchus tshawytscha. Lineage (NCBI taxonomy): Eukaryota > Metazoa > Chordata > Actinopteri > Salmoniformes > Salmonidae > Oncorhynchus > Oncorhynchus tshawytscha. The sequence goes on from NC_056454.1 coordinate 47,991,710, forward strand.
CATGTGGGATCCTGGATCCTTTCACAGCACTATAAGGCTACGTTGAGACAATAACGTATCAATGACCCAAACACAGCTAAGCTAATCCCTACCGCTGTGACGCAGAGTTGTTATAATGCTTCAGCAAATGTACATCACACCAGGGGAGTTGGAAGACAATGTAAGAAACCTAATGTATGTCCCCTCTAACTGCCCTGAATGCCTCTGCTGATCCTACAGCTATTATACACTCTAATCATGAATTAGATTTACACTGTTAGCACTGAGGCGGTGCGCCCTAGGAGGAAGACCACTGTGTGCAGCTCACCCTGCACTAACATGAATAACATGAGAATATCTACTGCTGCAAAGCTTCCCAGTAAAGCAATGAGAACAAGCAAGCATCCCAGAAGAAAAGTGCTCAAAATAGCCCACGTTAACATACGACGCTTAAGAAACAAGGTTCATGAAATCAATAATTTACTAGTAACAGATGACATTCATATTCTGACTATCTCTGAAACTCACTTAGACAATAGATTTGATGATACAGTGGAAGCAATACAGGGTTATAAATGTTACAGAAAATACAGAAATGCCAAAGGTGGAGGTGCTGCTGTTTATATTCAGAACCACATTCCTGTAAAGATTAGAGACGATCTCATGTTAAATACTGTTGAAGTAATATGGCTACAGGTTCATCTGCCTCACCTAAAGCCCATTCTGGTGGGAAGCTGCTATAGACCACCAAGTGCTAACAGTCAGTATCTGGATAATGTTAAATACTGTTGAAGTAATATGGCTACAGGTTCATCTGCCTCTCCTAATGCCCATTCTAGTGGGAAGCTGCTATAGACCACCAAGTGCTAACAGTCAGGCTCTGGATAATACATGTGAAATGCTTGATAATGTATGTGATATCAACAGAGAGGTATATTTTCTGGGTGATTTAAATATTGACTGGCTTTCATCGACCTGCCCACTCAAGACAAAGCTTCAAACTGTAACCATTAGCTGCAACCTGGTTCAGGTTATCAGTCAACCTACCAGGGTAGTTAGAAACAGCACAGGAACGAAAATCATCAACATGTATTGATCACATCTTTACTAATGCTGCAGAAATTTGCTTGAAAGCAGTATCCAAATCCATTGGATGTAGTGATCACAATATAGTAGCCATATTTAGGAAATCCAAAGTTGCAAAGGCTTGGCCTAATATAATGTAGAAGAGGTCATGGGGCCTAATATAGTGTAGAAGAGGTCATGGGGCCTAATATAGTGTAGAAGAGGTCATGGGGCCTAATATAGTGTAGAAGAGGTCATGGGGCCTAATATAGTGTAGAAGAGGTCATGGGGCCTAATATAGTGTAGAAGAGGTCATGGGGCCTAATATAGTGTAGAAGAGGTCATGGGGCCTAATATAGTGTAGAAGAGGTCATAGGGCCTAATATAGTGTAGAAGAGGTCATTACAGAAGTTTTGTTGTGATTCCTATGTTGTTGATGTAAATAATATTTGTTGGTCCGTGGTGTGTAATGAGGAGCAACCAGAAGCTGCTGGTCTGTGGTGTGTAATGAGGAGCAACCAGATGCTGCTGGTCTGTGGTGTGTAATGAGGAGCAACCAGACGCTGCACTTGACACATTTTTGAAATGGCTTATCCCAGTTACTAATAAGCATGCACCTATTAATAAAATGACTGTAAAAACTGTTAAATCCCCTGAGGATTGCTGAGGAATTAAAAAATGGTATAGTTGAGATGAATGAGGCAAAAGGAATGGCAAATAAGTCTGGCTACACAACAGATTGGCAAAACGTACCGCAAATTGAGAAATAATGTGACTAAACTGAAGATAAATGACATAAAGAATGATAGTATAAAGCTTAGGAGCATTGTGGGAAAAAAGGCAAACTCACCTCCAACATTCATTCAGCTTCATTGAATCGGATGGTTCATTCATCACAAAATCAATTGATATTGCCAAATAATTAAAATATTTTTTCATCTGCAACTTAGGCATGACATGCCAGCAACAAACGATGACACTACACATCCAAGTATGATACAACAGTAGATAGGATGGGGAGAAGTCTGTCTATAATAAAGCGCTGCTCTACCTTCTTAACAGCACTGTCAACAAGGCAGGTCCTACAGGCCCTAGTTTCTACCTTCTTAACAGCACTATCAACAAGGCAGGTCCTACAGGCCCTAGTTTCTACCTTCTTAACAGCACTATCAACAAGGCAGGTCCTACAGGCCCTAGTTTCTACCTTCTTAACAGCACTATCAACAAGGCAGGTCCTACAGGCCCTAGTTTCTACCTTCTTAACAGCACCATCAACAAGGCAGGTCCTACAGGCCCTAGTTTCTACCTTCTTAACAGCACTATCAACAAGGCAGATCCTACAGGCCCTAGTTTCTACCTTCTTAACAGTACTATCAACAAGGCAGGTCCTACAGGCCCTAGTTTTGTCGCACCTGGACTACTGTTCAGTCGTGTGGTCAGGTGCCACAAAGAGGGACTTGGGAAAATTGCAATTGGCTCAGAACAGGGCAGCACGACTGGCCCTTAGATGTACACAAAGAGCTAATATTAGTAATATGTATGTCAATCTCTCCTGGCTCAAAGTGGAGGAGAGATTGACTTTATCACTGCTTGTATTTATGAGAGATGTTGACATGTTGAATGCACCGAGCTGTCTGTTTAAACTACTGGCACACAGCTCAGACATCCACGCATACCCCACAAGACATGCCACCAGGGGTCTCTTCACAGTCCCCAAGTCCAGAACAGACTGCAGAAAAAAAAGCTGCAAAGCTGCAGCCTTTAGCTCAGTGTGAATGTTGCCTGTGTACATACAGTTACTGTGGGGGTGACATCATCGATGCACTTATTGATAAAGCCAGTGACTGATGTGATGTACTCCTCAAAGCCATCGGAAGAATCCCAAAACATATTCCAGTCTGTGCTAGCACAACAGTCCTGTAGTTTAGCATCTGCTTCATCTGACCACTTTTTTTTATTGACTGAGTCACTGGTGCTTCCTGCTTTAATTTTTGGTTGTAAGCAGGAATCAGGAGGATAGAATTTTGGTCAGGTTTGCCAAATGGAGGGCTAGGGAGAGCGTTGTACGCATCTTGCACCCTCGACAGCTACTGTGATTATTATTATTTGACCATGCTGGTCATTTATGAACATTTGAACATCTTGGCTATGTTCTGTTATAGTCTCCACCTGGCACAGCCAGAAGAGGACTGGCCACCCCACATAGCCTGGTTCCTCTCTAGGTTTCTTCCTAGGTTCCAACCTTTCTAGGAAGTTTTTCCTAGCCACCGTACTTCTACACCTGCATTGCTTGCTGTTTGGGGTTTTAGGCTGGGTTTCTGTACAGCACTTTGAGATATCAGCTGACGTACGAAGGGCTATATAAATACATTGGATTTGATCTTTATGTGTGTAGTAAAGGTGGTCTATCATTTTTTGCCCTTTACACATTTAACATGCTGATAGAAATGAGGTAAAACTGATTTAAGTTTCCCTGCATTAAAGTCCCCGGCCACTAGGGGCACCGCCTCTGGATGAGTGTTTTCCTGTTTGCTCATGGTGGTAGACAGCTTATTGAGTGTGGTTTTAGTGCCAGCATCGGTCTGTGGTGGTATGTAGACAGCTACGAAAAATACAGATGAAAAACTCTCTAGGTAGATATTGTGGTCTATAGATTATCATGAGATACTCTACCTCAGGCGAGCAAAACCTTGAGACTTCCTTAGATATTGTGCACCAGCTGTTGTTTACATAAATGCATAGGCCACCGCCCCGTGTCTTACCAGAGGCTGCTGTTATATCCTGCCGATAGGGTGTATAACACGCTGTATGTTATCCATGTTGTCGTTCAGCCACAACTCAGTGAAACATAAGATATTACTGTCTTTAATGTCCCGTTGGTAGGATATACGCGCTTTCAGTTCGTCCCATTTACTTTCCAGTTGATTGAATGTTAGATTGAATGTTAGATTGAATGTTAGCAAGCAGGACGGAAGACAACGACAGATTAACCATTCGTCGCCTGATCCTCACAAGGCACCCTGATCTTTTTTTCCGCGAAATCTCAGTTTCCTTCTCCAGCAAATGATGGGGATCTGGGCCTGGTCAGGTGTCTGTAGTAGTATATCCCCCCCCCCCGTCCGTCTAATCTGAGGTGAGTAATCGCAGTTCTGATGTCTGAAGCTCTTTTCGGTCATAAGAGACGGTAACAGCAACATTATGTACAAAACAAGTTACGAGCAACTCGAAAAGACAAACAAGATATCATGGTTGGTTAACACCCGCTAAGACGGCCCTACCCTCCGGCGCCATCACACACACACACGATAACATACGCACTATACACACACGTACAAATGGATTTTGTACTGTAGATATGTGGTAGTGGTGGAGTAGGGGTCTGAGGGCACACAGTGTTGTGAAATCTATTATGAATTAATTGTAATGTTCTTAAAATGGTATAAACTGCCTTTTGCTGGACCCCATAATAAATACAAATACAAATGCACACACAGACACACACAGACATACAGAATCACACACACCGACAAACAGACACACACAGACATACAGAATCACACACGCAGACGCACACACGGACGCATACACAGACACACACTGTCGTCAACAACATAGCTCTCTGAGGAAATGCCTTAGCAGCATGAACTCTGTAATGAGTAAAAGTGAATTAAAGTCTGCGAGAGAGAGAGAGAGAGAACGAGAGGTGGGAGAGAGACAGAGAACGACAGATTGTTAGAGAGAATGAGAGAGAGAGAGAGAGAGAGAGAGATAGAGAACGATAGTGTTAGAGAGAACACGAGGGAGGGAGAGAGAGAGAGATAGAGAACGATAGTGTTAGAGAGAACACGAGAGAGAGATAGAGAACAACAGAGTGTTGCAGTGAACAAGAGAGAGAGAAAGAGAACGACAGTGTTAGAGAGAACATGTGAGAGAGAGATAGAGAATGTGAGAGATGGAGAGAGATAGAAAACGACATTGTAATAGAGAATGAGAGATAGGGAGAGAGAGATAGAGAACGACAGTCTCTCTCTGTCTCAGAGAGACACAGAGAGAGAGAGAGGGCCACTGTACCGTTCCTACTATTAAATGAAATGATCCTTTATTTAGCACACAATGGAAGGTTCCGGAGAGAGACGATCAATACTAATACCTCCCGATCATAATCGTCAAACTTCTCTCTTGAAATGATTCTCATCAATTCCCTAAAAAGACCACAGGCCTGTGTGAAAGATCAATACCACTATGGGGCTGTGGTTTCCTAGCTTAATTCATTCTGCACTCATATTGTGTGTTGGCCTGCCGTGTGGTGAGGATCATATACTATTGGAGAGAACCGTCATTTCTCATGAATAAATTAACGGAGTAGAGCAGTAGTAAGGGCAGAGTTAGTATTCTAGCTGAAGGTTAGGAGGTAGAGTTAGTATTCTAGCTGAAGGTTAGGAGGTAGAGTTAGTATACTAGCTGAAGGTTAGGAGGTAGAGTTAGTATTCTAGCTGAAGTTTAGGAGGTAGAGTTAGTATTCTAGCTGAAGGTTAGGAGGTAGAGTTAGTATACTAGCTGAAGGTTAGGAGGTAGAGTTAGTATACTAGCTGAAGGTTAGGAGGTAGAGTTAGTATACTAGCTGAAGGTTAGGAGGTAGAGTTAGTATACTAACTGAAGGTGAGGAGGTAGAGCAGTAGAGCTATTATACTAGCTGAAGGTTAGGAGGTAGAGTTAGTATACTAGCTGAAGGTTAGGAGGTAGAGTTAGTATACTAGCTGAAGGTTAGGAGGTAGAGTTAGTATTCTAGCGGAAGGTTAGGAGGTAGAGTTAGTATACCAGCTGAAGGTTAGGAGGTAGAGCAGCAGAGTTAGTATACTAGCTGAAGGTTAGGAGGTAGAGCTAGTATACTAACTGAAGGTGAGGAGGTAGAGCAGTAGAGCTAGTATACTAGCTGAAGGTTAGGAGGTAGAGTTAGTATACTAGCTGAAGGTTAGGAGGTAGAGTTAGTATACTAGCTGAAGGTTAGGAGGTAGAGTTAGTATACTAGCTGAAGGTTAGGAGGTAGAGTTAGTATACCAGCTGAAGGTTAGGAGGTAGAGCAGTAGAGCTAATATACTAGCTGAAGGTTAGGAGGTAGAGCTAGTATACTAGCTGAAGGTTAGGAGGTAGAGCTAGTATACTAGCTGAAGGTTAGGAGGTAGAGCAGTAGAGCTAGTATACTAGCTGAAGGTTAGGAGGTAGAGTTCGTATACTTGCTGAAGGTTAGGAGGTAGAGTTAGTATTCTAGCGGAAGGTTAGGAGGTAGATTTAGTATGCTAGCTGAAGGTTAGGAGGTAGAGTTAGTATTCTAGCGGAAGGTTAGGAGGTAGAGTTAGTATACCAGCTGAAGGTTAGGAGGTAGAGCAGCAGAGTTAGTATACTAGCTGAAGGTTAGGAGGTAGAGTTAGTATACTAGCTGAAGGTGAGGAGGTAGAGCAGTAGAGCTAGTATACTAGCTGAATGTTAGGAGGTAGAGCTAGTATACTAGCTGAAGGTTAGGAGGTAGCGTTAGTATACTAGCTGAAGGTTAGGAGGTAGAGTTAGTATACTAGCTGAAGGTTAGGAGGTAGAGTTAGTATACTAACTGATGGTTAGGAGGTATAGTTAGTATACTAGCTGAAGGTTAGGAGGTAGAGTTCGTATTCTAGCTGAAGGTTAGGAGGTAGAGCTAGTATACTAGCTGAAGGTTAGGAGGTAGAGTTAGTGTACTAGCTAATTGTTACCATCTCTTTCAACGATAGCGGCTGGCTATCGTTGACCTGCAAGAGAGAGGGAGCGAGAGAGAGGAAGGGAGTGTGTGGTATGTATGTTGAGGGAAAAGCCGATGGAGTTACTAGACTCGAGGGAGGGATGGAGGGAGGGAGAATTGAGAGAAAGAGGGAGGGAGTGAGGGAGGATGGCGACATATCAGAGGTGAGAATGTGTTATTCACAACTCCATGGACCCCTGCTGCTCTCTCAGCACCTCACTGCTCTTTGAGTGATGGGGATGGACTCTGTTAAAGGAGAGAGAGATATGTAGGAGGCCTAAGCCTACAAAGCAGGAGGGTTCAAGTAACCAGACACACACACACTCGTGCGCGCACACACACACACACACACACACACACACACACACACACACACACACACACACATATATAGTGTGTACCAGCATTGAGTCAATGTGCAGGGTGTTTTGTGTGTGTGTGTTTGTGTTTGTGTGTGTGTGTGTGTATGTGTGTGCGCGCACGTGTGTGTGTGTGTGTGTGTGTGTGTGAGTGTGTGTGTGTGTGTGTGTGTGTGTGTGTGTGTGTGTGTGTGTGTGTGTGTGTGTGTGTGTGTGTGTGCGCGTGTGTGTGTGTGTGTGTGTGTGTGTGTGTGTGTGTGTGTGTGTGTGTGAGAGTGTGTGTGTGTGTATGTGTGTGTGTGTTAGAGTGTCAGCGTTGTATGTGTGAGTGTGTGGGTAGAGGCCAGTGAGTGTACATCGAGCCTGGCAAGAGAGTCGGTGTAAATAAAAAGGAGATCAATGTAAATAGTCTGGGTAACCATTTTATAACCTGTTCTTATGGCTTGGGGGGGGTAGAAGCTGTTCAGGAGCCTTTTGGTTCCATACCTGGCGCTCCGGTATCGCTAGAGAGTACAGTTCATGACTTGGTCGGCTGGAGTCTTCGTACATTTTTAAGGCCTCTGACGCCGCCTGGTATAGAGGTCCTGGATAGCAGGTGGCTCGGCCCCAGTGATGTTGTTATTTTTTTGTTGTTGATTTATTTCACCTTTATTTAACCAGGTGGGCCAGTTGAGAACACCTTTATTTAACCAGGTAGGTCAGTTGAGAACACCTTTATTTAACCAGGTAGGCCAGTTGAGAACACCTTTATTTAACCAGGTAGGCTAGTTGAGAACACCTTTATTTAACCAGGTAGGCTAGTTGAGAACACCTTTATTTAACCAGGTAGGCCAGTTGAGAACACCTTTATTTAACCAGGTAGGCTAGTTGAGAACACCTTTATTTAACCAGGTAGGCCAGTTGAGAACACCTTTATTTAACCAGGTAGGCTAGTTGAGAACACCTTTATTTAACCAGGTAGGCCAGTTGAGAACACCTTTATTTAACCGGGTAGGACTAGTTGAGAACACCTTTATTTAACCAGGTAGGACTAGTTGAGAACACCTTTATTTAACCAGGTGGGCCAGTTGAGAACACCTTTATTTAACCAGGTAGGACTAGTTGAGAACACCTTTATTTAACCAGGTAGGCCAGTTGAGAACACCTTTATTTAACCAGGTAGGCCAGTTGAGAACAAGTTCTCATTTACAATTGCGACCTGGCCAAGATAAAGCAAAGCAGTTCGACACATACAACAACACAGAGTTACACATGGAGTAAAACAAACATACAGTCAATAATACAGTAGAAAAATAAGTCTATATACAATGTGAGCAAATGAGGTGAGAAGGGAGGTAAAGGCAAAAAAAGTGAAGAGTGACGGAGGCTTTGTTGCGAAATAGGAAGCCAATTCTAGATTTAACTTTTGGATTGGAGATGTTTGATGTGAGTCTTGAAGGAGAGTTTACAGTCTAACCAGACACCCAGGTATTTGTAGTTGTCAACATGTTCTAAGTCAGTACCGTTTAGAGCAGTGATGCTGGACGGGAAGGGTAGGTGCAGGTAGCGATCGGTTGAAGAGCATGCATTTAGTTTTACTTGTATTTAAGAGCAGTTGGAGGCCACGGAAGGAGAGTTGTATGGCATTGAAGCTCGTCTGGAGGGTAATTAACACAGTGTCCAAAGAAGGGCCAGAAGTATACAGAATGGTGTCGTCTGCGTAGAGGTGGATCAGAGAATCATGTAGCACCTTATGGTCAGATGCCAAACAGTTTCCATACCAGGCAGCGATACAGCCAGTCAAGATGCTCTCAATGGTGTAGCTGTTTAACTTTTAGAGGATCTGAGGACTATTGCAAATTTCAGCCTCCTAAAGACGAAGAGGCGTTGTCGTGCCCCATTCATGACTGTGTTGGTGTGTTTGGACCATGATAGGTCCTTAGTGATGTGGACACAGAGGAACTTGAAGCTCTTGACCTGCTCCACAACAACTACACTACTACAGCCCTGTCGATGTGAATGAGGTCGTGCTCGGCCCTCTGTTTCCTGTTGTCCACGTTCAGCTCCTTTGTCTTGCTGACGTTGAGGGAGAGGTTGTTGTCCTGGTACCGCACTGCCAGGTCTCTGAGCTCCTCCCTATAGGCTGTTTCATCATCGTCGGTGATCAGGCATAACACCGTTGTGCCGTCTGCAAACTTAATGATGGTGTTGGAGTCGTGGGTGAACAGGGAGTACAAGAAGGGGACTAAGCACACACCCCTGAGAGGCCCCTTTCTTGAGGGTCAGCGTGGCAGATGTGTTGTTGCTCACCACCTGAGGGTGGCCCATCAGGAAGTCCAGGATCCAGTTGCAGAAGGTGTTTAGTCCCAGGGTCCGTATCTTGGTGATGAGGTTGGAGGGCACTATGGTGTTGAACGCTGAGCTGTAGTCTATGAACAGCATTCTCACGTAGGTGTTTCCTCTTGTCCAGGTGGGAAAGGGCAGTGTGGTGTCCAATTGAGATCTGTTGGGGCGATATGTGAATTGGAGTGAACCCAGGGTGTCTGGGATGATGGTGTTGATATGAGTCATGGCCAGCCTTTCAAAGCACTTCATGGCTTTGATGTGAGTGCTACGGGGCAAAAGTCATTTGGCGTCCTGGTAATCCGTCTGTTAACCTGTTTAAAGGTCTTACTCACATCGGCTATGGAGAGCGTGACCTCATAGTTGTCTGGAACAGCTGGCGTTCTCATGCATGGTTCAGTGTTGCTAGACTCGAAGCGAGCGTAGAAGGCATTTAGCTCTTCTGTAATCCGACGAGTGTCAGAGCCGGTTTAGTAGGATTCGGTCTTAGTCCTGTATTGGCGCTTTGCCTGTTTGATGGTTCATTCACTTCCTGGTTAGTGTCCCGCTCCTTGAAAGCGGCAGCTCTAGCCTTTAGCACAGTGCAGATGTTGCCTACAATCCCTGGCTTCTAGTTGAGATATGTATGTACAGTCACTGTGGGGGCGATGTCATCGATGCACTAATTAATGAAGCCGGTGACTGATGTGGTAATGTTATCGATGAATCCCCGTAACATATTCTAGTCTGTGCTAGCTATACAATCCTGTTGCTTAGCATCCTCTTCATCGGACCCCTTCAGTATTGAGCGTGTCACTGGTACTTCCTGTTTGAGTTTTTGCTTTTAATCAGGAATCAGGAGGATAGAGTTATGGTCAGATTTGCCAAATGGAGGACGAGGGAGAGCTTTGAATGTGTCTCTGTGTGTGGAGTAAAGGTGATCTAGAATTTTTTTCCCCTCTAGTTGCACATGTGACATACTGGTAGAAATGAGGTCAAACGGATTTAAGTTTTCCTGCATTAAAATCCCCGGCCACTAGGAGAGCTGCCTCTGGGTGAGCATTTTCTTGTTGGCATATGGCCCTATACAGATCGTTGAGTGTGGTCTTAGTGCCAGCATTGGCTTGTGGTTGTAAATAGACAGCTACGAAGACAGTGAGGAGATGTCAGTCTCACTGAGAATCCTGGGTCCTGTTCAGTATAAAAATTAAAGAAAAGGCTCAGAAACAGGGAGGAATTTAATGTTAATCTGAAAATGTTTATTTTCCTTTTACGTTTTTTGAAACATTTTGCTACATTGTGCCTTAATGAACATGACCCAGAGTTATTCTTCTGTCGATTAGCCTTCTCTCCCACTCAGACATACTCGACCCATGCCCATCCTCTCACATTGCCTTATTGACTATCAGTAATCCATGGAGCAATTTCCTGAAGCTTACCAAGTTGATTGGTTTTCTGTTGGGAAACGAGCCAATGTCAGATATCCTCCTAGACCCTCATGCTGTGTAGGTGGTCCAGAAAATGTCCCCTTTTTTGTTTTACCAAACATTTAAAGAATACAAAAAAGCCAGATGCAGTGTTACTGTTTGTGAGGTCAAATTGGTTTGTTGAGTATATGGTTGTTGTTCACTGGGTTGATTTGTATATTATTATATTATTAAAACAGATTGTTATTTGATATATCTAATAATTCAACATTACAATACTGTTTACATCTGAGTCATTTAGCAGACCCTCTTATCAAATCAATTGACATGTTATTTGTCACATGCACCAAATACAACAGGTGTAGTTAGACCTTACAGCGAAATGCTGAATGCAACAGGTGTAGTAAGACCTTAGAGCGAAATGCTTAATTACAAGCCCTTAACCAACAATGCAGTTCAAGAAAGAGCTAAGAATATATTTACTAAATAAACAAAATAAAATAAAAAGTCAAATAAAAATAACGAGGCTATACACAGAGGGTACCTGTACTGAGTCAATGTGCGGGGGTACAGGTTAGTCGAGGTAATTTTTACTTGTAGGTAGGGGTAAAGTGACTATGCATAGATAATAAACAGCGAGTAGCCGCAGTGTAAAAACAAAGGGGAGGGGTCAGTGCAAATAGTGCGGTGGACATTTTGATTAATTGTTCAGCAGTCTTATGGCTTGTGGGTAGGAGCTGTTAAGGAGAATTTTGGACCTAGACTTGGTGCTCCGGTACCGCTTGCCGTGCGGTAGCAGAGAGAACAGTCTAGGACTTGGGTGACTGGAGTCTTTGACCATTTTATGGGCTTTCCTCTGACACCGCCTAGTATAGAGGTCCTGGATGCAGGAAGCTTGGCCTTAGTGATGTACTGGGCAGTACGCACTACCCTCTGCAGAGCTTTGCGGTTGGATGCCGAGCAGTTGCCATACCAGGCGGGGGTGCAAACGGTCAGGATGCTCTCGATGGTGCAGCTGTAGAACGTTTTGAGGATCTGGGGGCCCATGCCAAATAATTTCAGTCTCCTGAGGAGGAAAAGGCATTGTCGTGCCCTCTTCATGACTTTCTTGGTGTGTGTGGTCAGTGTCTCCTGACTCCTCCTGTCTCAGCCTCCAGTATTTATGCTGCAGTAGTTTATGTGTTGGGGGGCTAGGGTCAGTTTGTTATATCTGGAGTACTTCTCCTGTCCTATTCGTTGTCCTGTGTGAATTTAAGTGCTCTCTCTACTTCTCTCTTTCTCTCTTTCTTTCTCTCTCTCGGAGGACCTGAGCCCTAGGACCATGCCTCAGGACTACCTGACATGATGACTCCTTGCTGTCCCCAGTCCACCTGGCCGTGCTGCTGCTCCAGTTTCAACTGTTCTGCCTGTGATTATTATTATTTGACCATGCTTGTAATTTATGAACATTTGAACATCTTGGCCATGTTCTGTTATAATCTCCACCCGGCACAGCCAGAAGAGGACTGGCCACCCCACATAGCCTGGTTCCTCTCTAGGTTTCTTCCTAGGTTTTGGCCTTTCTAGGGAATTTTTCCTAGCCACCGTGCTTCTACACCTGCATTGCTTGCTGTTTGGGGTTTTAGGCTGGGTTTCTGTACAGCACTTTGAGATATCAGCTGATGTACAAAGGGCTATATAAATACATTTGATTTGTTTTGAAATTTAATTTGATTTGTGGACCATGATAGTTGGTTGCTGATGTGGACACCAAGGAACTTGAAACTCTCGACCCGCTCCACTACAACCCTGTCAATGAGAATGGGGGCGTGTTCGGTCCTCCTTTTCCTCTAGTCCACGATCATCTCCTTTGTCTTGATCACGTTGAGGGAGAGGTTGTTGTCCTGGCACCACACTACCAGGTCTCTGAACTCCTCCCTATGGGCTGTCTCATCGCTGTCGGTGATCAGACATATACCTCCGTTGTGTCGTCAGAAAACGTAATGATGGTGTCGTAGTCGTTCTTGGCCACGCAGTCGTGGGTAACTAAGCACACACCTCTGAATGGCCTCAGTGTTGAGGATCAGCATGGCAGATGTGTTTTTGCCTACCCTTACAACCTGGTATCCCGTGTATATAGCCAAGTTTTCATTACTCATTGTGTATTTATTCCTCTTGTTTTAATTTTTGTCTCTCTCTGCATTGTTGTGAAGGGCCCGTAAGTAAGCATTTCCCTGTTAGTCTACACCTGTTGTTTTACGAAGCGTGACAAGTAACATTTTATTTGAATTTAACCCTGGGCATGACTAATAGTAATTGAAAAATGTCACTTTCAGATACTGTATAATCTTTTGATGTCATAGAAAACTGTGCATGAGTCATTTTCACTTTGTCAATTGTGAAATTAGCAATGCCAGTGAGTCATAGGTCACATTGACACACACACACACACACACACACACACACACACACACACACACACACACACACACACACACACACACACACACATGAAAACACACACATAAAACACTTCACACACACACACACATGAAAACACTTTTAATAAAATCTTCATAGTCTCTCTCTCTGCCTTTCTCTGTCTAGCTCCCTCCCTCCCTCCCTCCCTCCCTCCCTCCCCCTCCCTCCCTCCCTCCCTCCCTCCCTCCCTCCCTCCCTCCCTCCCTCCCTCCCTCCCTCCCTCCCTCCCTCCCTCCCTCCCTCCCTCCCTCCCTCCCCCCCCTCCCCTCCCTCTTGTCTCTCTCCATTCATCTCCCTCTCCTGTGGTCTTTTTATAATTGTAGTATTGTTATTTGTGGCTTCTATCAATGTAATTGTCTGCATCATTTCCAATCCCCCATATATATATATATATTTATGTACAGTACCAGTCAAAATCTCACCTCTCCTGTGGTCTTTTTATAATTGTAGTATTGTTATTTGTGGCTTCTATCAATGTAATTGTATTGACAACAACACATCATTTCCAGCTTATAAATATCACCCATTATACGTTACATTAGTGTCTTTATTAGGTTGTTTCAACACCTCCTATCTATCTCTGAACACCATCCAGTCCCATCCTTCAGCTCCATTCAACCCCTCCCATCTATCTCTGAACACCATCCAGTCCCATCCTTCAGCTCCCTCAACACCTCCCATCTATCTCTGAACACCATCCATATATATATATATATTTATGTACAGTACCAGTCAAAAGTTTGGACACACCTACTCATTCAAGGGTTTTTCTTAATTTTACTATTTTCTACATTCCTTATTATATTACACTACCACCCCTCCTGTAATTGGAATAAAATATTGGACAACAACACATACGCTTCTCATTCCAGCTTATAAATATCACGGACACATTATATGTTACATTAGTGTCTTTATTAGGTTGTTTCAACACCTCCTATCTATCTCTGAACACCATCCAGTCCCATCCTTCAGCTCCATTCAACCCCTCCCATCTATCTCTGAACACCATCCAGTCCCATCCAGTCCCCATCCTGAAAACCTTCAGCTACCCTCAACCCCTCCCATCTATCTCTGAACAACATCCAGTCCCAGTCTTCAGCTACCCTCAACCCCTCCCATCTATCAATGAACACCATCCAGTCCCAACCTTCAGCTCCCCTCAACACCTCCCATCTATCTCTGAAGACCATCCAGTAACACCCTTCAGCAACCCTCAACCCCTCCCATCTATCTTTGAAGACCATCCAGTCCCACCCTTCAGTTACCCTCAGTAAAGTATAGATGGTGCCGAAGAACATGACTGACGTTTTACATTCTCTTAACCAATTGTGCAATTTTGCATATTTATTTAGCATTTTGTGTAACTTATTTATTGATTTATTGTGTACATAATGTTGCTGCTACCGTCTCTTATGACCGAAAATAACTTCTGGACATCACATTTTACTTTAACGAGTCAGACGAGAAGGAAAACCTGTTTTCACTGGAACAGGCCCAGATCCACGCCTTTTGCGTGAAGAAAAGACCCCGGAAAAGGGGAGGTAGATCGGGGATCCTTCTGAGAAGCCCGAGGCGAGCGAGTAAATTCCCAAATGCCTTCCATTCTCCTTGCTAACGTGCTATCGTTAGAAAATAACATTTATGACCTACTATTAAGATTATCCTACCAACGGGACATTAAAAACTGTAACATCTTATGTTTCACCGAGACGTGGCTGAACGAAGCAAAGGACAATATAGAGCTGGCAGGATGTTCTATGCACCGGTAGAACAGAGACGGTTCCTCTGGTAAGACGAGGGGTGGGGGTGTATGTCTTTTTGTCAATAACAGCTGGTGCACGATGTCTAATATTAAAGAAGTCTCGAGGTATTGCTCACCTGAGGTAGAGTACCTTATGATAAGCTGTAGACCACACTATCTACCAAGAGAGTTCTCTTGGTAGATAGTGCCCATTACAGGCCCCCATTAACATCGTCAGGGCTGTAATGGAGCGGGTCGAGAGTTTCAAGTTCCTTGGTGTCCACATCACCAACCAACTATCATGGTCCAAACACACCAAGACAGTCATGAAGGGGCCACGACAAAACCTTCCCCCCCAGGAGACTGAAAAGATTTGGCATTGGCCCCCAGATCCTCAACAGATTCTACAGCTGCACCATCGAGAGCATCCTGACCGGTTGCATCACCGCCTGGTATGGCAACTGCTCGGCATCTGACCGTAAGGCGCTACAGAGGGTAATGTGAATGGCCCAGTACATCACTGGGGCCAAGCTCCCTGCCATCCATGACCTGTATAATAGGCGGTGTCAGAGGAAAGCCCAGAAAAGAGACTCCAATCACCAAAGTTCTAGACTGTTTTCTCTGCTAAGTCTAGGACCAAAAGGCTCCTCAACAGCCTACCCCCAAGCCAGTACACTGCTGAACAATTCATAAAAATCGTAACCGGACAATTTACATTGACACCCCCCCCCTCTTGTCCACTGATGCCACTCGCTATGCATCTCAACCAGCCTGTACCCCCTCACACTGACTGGGTACCAGTGCCCCCTGTATATAGCCTCGTTATTGTTATTTTTATTGTGTTACTTTTTGTTATTAAGTTTTTATTTTAGCCTACTTGTTAAACAGTTTCTTCTTCTTGAACTGCACTGTTGGTTAAGTGCTTGTAAGTGAGCATTTCACGGTAAAGTCTGCACTTGTTGTATTCGGAGCATATTAAGTTTGATTTGATTTGACTCCTCCATCTACTGTTTTATTTTGACTTATTTCCCTTTATCTTTTGACCATGATTCTCTCTCTCACACAGAAACTCCACTCCCACTTGTCTCCAATTCCACATACCAACCCAATTCATATTCATTATATAGATAGGCTCATTTTATTTAGTCTGGTTTAGTGTCCCAGATTAAGCTAAATATTTTTTGCTCATATGATTTGAAAAACAAATCATCAGAAGTAGGCATCGCCATAAGTAAGTGAGTAAACTGAGATATGACTAAGGAGTTAATCAGGACAATTTTTCTATAAATAGACAGGTATTTACCTCTCCATGGTTGCAGGATCTAGTCTATTTTTACAAGTTTTCCATTGAAATTCATTGTGGAGAGCTTATAGGTATAGGGTCTTCCACACATACAGTATAGGAACTTGACATTCATTGATTTAAATTATTTTTAAATCTATATTTCTACATGTTTCTACATATTTTGTGATATGAATACCGGGTATGTCTACTTCACCATCAGCCCATTTTATAGGTAAACTACAGGGTAATGTAAAAGTTGTATTTTTTTAAGGATCCAATACGTAATATTGTACACTTATCATAATTAGGTTTTAGTCCAGAGAGTACAGAAAAGTTATCTAGATCTTTCATGAAACATTGCAGGGATCTATCTTGTGGACTTAATATAAAACTAGAGTCATCGGCATACATGGACACCTTTGTTTTTAAGCCTTGGATTTTCTAGTCCTCTAATGTTGTTATTGGATCTGATTTTAATAGCTAGCATTTCGATGGCCATAACAAATAGATATGGTGACAGAGGACACCCTTGTTTAACTCTTTTTGACAATTCAAAACTCTCTGAGAGGTACCCGTTATTTACTATTTTACACCTGGGGTTGCTATACATTATTTTTACCCATTTTATAAGAGAATTGCCGTAATTGAATCAAATACCTTTTCAAGATCCGCTATAAATACCATTCCAGGCTTCTTTTATGTTTCATGATGATGTTGTCTTATATTATCTCCAATGTATCGTCCATGTAAAAAAACTTGTCTGATCAGGATGAACAATACCTCGTAAAACCCTCTTAATTCTGAGTGCTATGCATTTTGCTAGTACACAACATTGAAGTGTAAGGGGCCTCCAGTTTTTTTTAGATAGACCGGGTCTTTATATTTTCCATCTCGGTCTTGTTTTTATAATAGAGAAATCAGACCTTCCTGCTGAGTACCTAACAGACTACCATTTCTATAGGTGTAGTTAAAACAATCTAACAATGGTGCTTTTAGTATATCAAAAAATACTTGATATACCTCTACCGGTATGTCATCAAGCCCTGGGGTTTTTCCAGACGGAAAGGATTTAATAGCCTCAAAAGGTTCTTCCTCTGTAATTTGGCCTTCACACTGATCTTTCTGTACATTTGGTTAATTTTCCATTTTTTATATTATTTGGAAAGAATTTCCTTACCGTAACTAAAATAATTAGCTTCCTCTTTTAAAATGTAATTGGAGATTCAGGAAGAATTTTGTGCATTTTCCTCCATATTCCATCCAGTTTGCTTTATTTTTGTAGTAGATTACATTAGATGCTTTATTTTTGTAGTAGATTACATTGGTTCGTTCTTGAATAAGTTCTTCTTGTTTTTCCTCTAACTTATTTTGTATCTCTGTAGTATCGTTTTTATTGCCATCTACCTGTACTATTAGTTCATGGATTTCCCTTTTAAGTCTTGTCTCTTTAGTCAGAAATGGCTTTTTAATTATTGATGAATATTGAATTGAATGACCCCTAAAGGTACATTTAAAGGTATCCCAAACAATAAGGGGATTTGCTGAACCTATACTATACTGGAAAAATTCAGTTAAAAATATTTTTTCTTAGTTAAAAATAAGTTGTCCTCCAGTAAACTTTGATTAAAATTCCAATATCCCCGTCCACGTGGAAAATCTATAAGAGTTATGTGAATGCCAATTAGATGATGATCTGATCACATTCTGTCTCCTATTGAAACTTTTTTAACCTTTGATGAAAGAGACAAGAAAGTAGTCAAGACGACTTGCCTGATTAAGTCTCCTCCAAGTATATCTCACTAGGTCAGGGTTTTTTGGTCTCCAAATATCCACTATTTCTAATGTGTCCATAATATTTGTGATTTCCTTAAGAGCATGGTGATGATAGTTTGTAGAGTGATTACCTTACGGTCCATTGAGGTACTTAACACTGTATTATAGTCTCTTACCAGAATGATTAGATCATTTGTTGCCTGTAAGTTCAATAAATTGGTATAAATGTTTTCGAAGATGTGTGGATCATCCGGATTTGGACCATATAGATTAATGAGTGAAGTCTCTCTTTCATCCACTTTCATATTCAAAAGGATCCACCTTCCTTGCGAATCATTCCTGATTATTTGCACATTCAGATCAAAAGTGTTGATTAATTAATAACATCACACCCTTTGAGTTCCTTTGTCCATGACAGAAAATTATTTCACCACCCCATTCCTTTTTCCACGCAACTTCATGTAGAGTGAGTTTCATGTAAACAGTATATGTTTTATTCCTTTTCTTTTATCCACATAAAGACTGATCTGCTTTTTTATAATCTCCCAAACTGTTACAATTATAACTAACTTATTTCACCCCTTGTCATAACTAGATACTATTCTCAGGCTAAATTGATCATAATTAGTGCTTGTTAAGTTACTACCATCAGAGGTATTATGAAGGTCAAAACTAGAGCTTTCAAATGTCTGATATTTAGAATCCAAGAAATAGGTTCTAGCAATATTTGTTTTATTCCCTTGCCTGTTTGTCTGTGAACCAATGCCACAGATGTTAGAACATTGAGACAAGTTATGTTTGTAACAAATCTGAGTAGGTTGATGTGTATGATATTGGATGGGATTTAGTGAGAGTGTGTACGATGTCTGTATAAGTACAAATCTGAGTAGGTTGATGTGTATGATATTGGATGGGATTTAGTGAGATTGTGTACGATGTCTGTATAAGTACAAATCTGAGTAGGTTGATGTGTATGATATTGGATGGGATTTAGTGAGATTGTGTACGATGTCTGTATAAGTACAAATCTGAGTAGGTTGATGTGTATGATATTGGATGGGATTTAGTGAGATGTCTGTATAAGTACAAATCTGAGTAGGTTGATGTGTATGATATTGGATGGGATTTAGTGAGATTGTGTACGATGTCTGTATAAGTACAAATCTGAGTAGGTTGATGTGTATGATATTGGATGGGATTTAGTGAGAGTGTGTACGATGTCTGTATAAGAACAAATCTGAGTAAGTTGATGTGTATAATATTGGATATGATATAATGACAGCGTGTATGATGTCTGTATAAGAGTAAGACTATAATTTACATGTTTGCCAATTTGCTTGTTTGTGTCTATGTGTCTATGTGTAAAACGGCTTCACTACAGTATAAATGTATTCCGTACAATAAGTTATTATTGTCCAATGCCACTATTTAGATATTTTCCCCTTGTTGCAAACATATATTTGGCCCCCTTGAACTTTGCGACCTTTTGCCCAATTCTTCAGTTTTTGATTTGTTAAAAAAGTTTGAAATATCCAATAAATGTCGTTCCACTTCATGATTGTGTCCCACTTGTTGTTGATTCTTCACAAAAAAATACAGTTTTATATCTTTATGTTTGAAGCCTGAAATGTGGCAAAAGGTCGCAAAGTTCAAGGGGGCCGAATACTTTCGCAAGGCACTGTATAAACTTGTAGACAAATACATTAAAAAGATAGACAAACAATAAACACATTCAATTATAAAACAGTTCTCGACAATAGGGAGAGAATAGAAGAGAAAAGAGAGAAAGAGAGAGTGAGAGAACAGAGTGAGATCAGGTGTGTGTGTGTGTATGTATAAGTTCGTATGTGTAAGCGAGCATGTAATTGAGTATGTGTGTGTTCATTTCTACTTCATAATGTTCAGATATTTTTACAGTTCCCTTATTTTTTTCCTGTATCCTGAAGTCCCTGTAGAATTTAGTACAGCCACTGTGTTATGGAGCTGCCTCGGAATAGCTGTCCATCTATAAAGACTTGGTCCACAATGATAAAGGCACGCCTAGCATCCTCCCTTTGTTGTCTTTGTACTGGGTACATTCTCTTATGACGTTCGTTTATCTCCCTTGGAAATTGGTAATTGAGACTGAATTTGGTCCCTTTAAGTTCCTTCCTCTGCTTTTGATCAGCTCCTTTTGTTGGTAGTGTTCAAATTTTGCGATGATCGGTCAGGGACCCTTGGTCTCCAAGTCTGTTTACTCGGTGGAAAGCCACCTTGTTTACAGTCTCTAGGGGAGGTTTCAAGTCGGATTGCATGAATTCTCTGCCTCTGAATTATTGGATGCGTCCGCAGGAATACCAGAAAAAAATAGATTTTTATGTATGCTACGACTTTGTATGTCTAGTAGCGTCTCCTTCATCACCCTGTTTTCCCTGAGTAGACAATCCATGTTGGAATCGTGTATTTTTACCTTGGCTGTGAGTGTCTTGTTTTCTCTTTGGAGCTTGAGAATTACACTCTGGCTGAACTCTGAACTCCCCCTCAGCCCTGCTACCTCCTCACACAACTGTTCCATGTTGCATGGATTCCAGCCAGAGCACTAGCCTCTACCTCAATGGTAAGTAAATAATCCGCGTCTGTAGATTAATCTGTTTTTTCTTTTATTTGTTAAAGTTATTTTGTGAGGTGGTCGGATCTTTCCACGAAGGAGTATGTTGTTCTTCCATAGCGTACAGCTGTTGGTACTCGTCGATTTCCCTCAGGATCGGCTTTGCATCCAGATTGGCTCTATACTGCAACCAGTTGTTTTTCGAAAAGATAACAATGAGTCTCTCCCACGACGACAACAGGTGTCTGTAGTACAACCAGCTAGCACTCGCGGAATCCACGCAAAAAAAGCAACACAAACTTGCAGTCCGTTAGCCGTAAAGGCTAACCGCGTTGTGGAATCCTTAGTAACAAAACTTTAGTTCGGATTAAAATCGATTTGATGAAAAAGTTTTAATGTAAACAACAAACCGAGTGTAGACAGTACAATGTCCTGTTGCGCGCTCTGATGACGTCTCTCTCTCTCTCTGATGTTAATCTTTAGTTCATCTACCGCACCATTCCGGAGGCACTTGATTTGAACCATGTAGTTTTCACAAAATTAAGGGCCTCCTCCGCCCAACCACAACAAGGTTAGTAGAAGGAGCCCGATCTGTGAAATTTGTGGTGGTGTTTATCTGATCGAGACACACAGTAAGTGTTTTTGTGCCTATAGTTGTTGTGGCGGTCACCAGTATAAGCTCCTTCATTGAGCCATTGCCCCTCTAACCTAGGTAGGGTGGGCAGCCCGTCCGAAAGCTTGACTTCCTGGCCAGCCGCGACGGTAAGCGTTATCAGACCATTGACGTTGCTCATTGAAAGGAGAATGCCGACCCCCTATCTTTGGAGCAGGTTTTTTTCAGTTCTGTGAAGTTATTAACCTCTTGAAGCAAGGGAGCAGTATTTTGATGTTTGGATAATTAAAAAACGTTCCCAAAGTAAACTGCCTATTCTTCAGGCCCAGAAGCTAGAACATGCATATAATTTGCAGATTAGGATAGAAAACACTAAAGTTTCCAAAACTGTCAAATATTGTCTGTGAGTATAACATAACTGATATTGCAGGCGAAAACCTGAGGAAAATCCAACCAGGAAGTGCTGTTATTCTGAAACCTCTCTTTTCCATTGCAATCCTCCATTTAAAGGGATATCAGCCAGATTCCTTTCCCTATGGCTTCCGCATGGTGTGAACAGTCTTTAGACATAGTTTCAGGCTTTTATTCTGAAAAAATGAGCGAGAATGATCACATCGCGTCAGTGGATAGCTAGGTGTCCCCAGATTTGTGCAAGCACAAGCACCTGGAACAAGACCTTTTCTCTCTCTCTCCTATTGAAAAGGCTACCATCCGGTTGAAATATTATCGATTATTTATTGTAAAAACAATCAGAAGATTGATTATAAAAAACGTTTGACATGTTTCTACGAGCTTTACGGATACTATTTGGAATTTTCATCTGCCCGTCGTGACATGCATGAGCCTGTGGATTACTAAACAAAACACGCCAACTAAATGGAGGTTTTTGGCTATAAAAATAATCTTTGGCCCCAAGTGCTGCACATTGGCCAGGTGGAAGGATACAACAATGAGATCGTCATCGCATCTGAGGATCAAAGTCTCGGCCTGAATGCTGTGGCCACCCTCACAGCCTCGTCGGGATGGAAATGCTGCAACAATGTGACGAGATTGATGTGGGTGTAGGCTAACATGCTGGCTCTCAGGTGAGTGTACTGGAGCTGGGAACCGTCACAGTATGTGAGGATGTGGCCTCTTGGGCACTGTTGTGGGACACCGACCAGTGCACCAGTTTTTTCGAGCTTGCGGTCCGCCGCGAGGCAAGCTACCGCCTTGGTCTGTAACAAGCCTTCTCGTTAGTCGCTTCCCATCGGCCTTTGATCCTTGAGTGAACTTGCCTATGACGCTGCAATCCTGGTCACGGTCCTCGGGAAACCAGACTTATGTTTGGCTGTCAAAGCTGATGAGGGCTTCTCTGACTCCCAGATAGGTTGGGAGGAAAGCTAGGAGAAGTTTTTGGGACCCATCCTTGCTACTCAAAGTGCTAAACCAAGCGGGGGGATCACGGAGTGGACTCCTAGTTTAAACTCCCACTCGATGACCTCGGAAAAAAAGCAATGTATTGTCATCTTTGGGCAGAAGCCCATTGATAGCCACCCTGGTCAATCGGTGGGTGGCGTGCCCAAATCTCTCGTAATAGGGTCGAACCTCACATTGTCCTCAGAAACTGGCCTGGTAACATGCTTTCATGTCAATGCTGATCACGTCTTTGACATGATAGTCCATAGGGTTCCAAAATGATCAACCGCTCCACACAAGATTTCTGGATGTCACCTAGGAGAGAGGCTGGTGTAGGCTTCCAGTTCTCTGGCAACAATGCCGCGATGTTAACGCCCTTTTGGCTAATGTTTCGTCTCCCAGAGCTTCACAGGCCGCTTGGAGTCTCGTGTGTGGGCCTCCTGCGTCCTGTAGGTGCGCCCGTCCTGCAGGATGAACTGATCAACACTGAGCTGCTTGTTATTTGCTTCCAAGGAGCCAGACGGCGATCGGCTCATTTTGTGTGGCCTCTCCGATGGCTTCCCCTCGTATATATGTGGACCTGTCTGTTCTGGGGGAGGTGGAGGTCTTTGGGCCAAGCATAGCCGTTGTGAACATACCCAAACTGTTTTCTAGCCCGCTTCTCGGCATATCGGAGCTTTTGTGTGACCCTATAATAGCCACAGCCCTTATATAACTGCGGCTCGGACTGTGTTGCTACCCTACACCCGCCGGCTCGGACTGTGTTCCTACCCCACACCCGCCGGCTCTGACTGTGTTGCTACCCTACACCCGCCGGCTCGGACTGTGTTCCTACCCCACACCCGCCGGCTCGGACTGTGTTGCTACCCTACACCCGCCGGCTCGGACTGTGTTCCTACCCCACACCCGCCGGCTCTGACTGTGTTGCTACCCTACACCCGCCGGCTCGGACTGTGTTCCTACCCCACACCCGCCGGCTCGGACTGTGTTCCTACCCCACACCCGCCGGCTCGGACTGTGTTCCTACCCCACACCCGCCGGCTCTGACTGTGTTCCTACCCCACACCCGCGACAAGGCTCTGGTTCGACGGCACCCCTTCTAAGTTGGGCGTGATGCTACACACAATCCGGCGAGGGTCGTGGGCCACCCTGGGGCTCTCTTTGCTATTTAATTTTTGTTTATGTGGTGTGGGAAATGGGTCTGGGAGGCTTGGTGGATTTGGTGCCCCTCCCCGTGGTGGTATTCACCCCGCCCCCTGCTGCTCCAGGAGTCTTTGGGTGAGTCTAACATGGCACCCTACTCCCAGTGGGTCCTGGTCAAAAGTAATGCACTAAATAGAGAATAGCCCCTTTTTGTCCCCTCCCCATAGGAGTCTGGTCTAAAGGAGTGCACTAAATAGGGAACAGGCCCTTTTTTGTCCTTTCCCCATAGGAGTCTGGTCTAAAGTAGTGCACTAAATAGGGAACAGGCCCTTTTTTGTCCTTTCCCCATAGGAGTCTGGTCTAAAGTAGTGCACTAAATAGGGAACAGGCCCTTTTTTGTCCTTTCCCCATAGGAGTCTGGTCTAAAGTAGTGCACTATATAGGGAACAGGCCCTTTTTGTCCCCTCCCCATAGGAGTCTG
Source organism: Oncorhynchus tshawytscha (assembly GCF_018296145.1). NCBI lineage: Eukaryota > Metazoa > Chordata > Actinopteri > Salmoniformes > Salmonidae > Oncorhynchus > Oncorhynchus tshawytscha. Next base: position 48,016,095 of record NC_056454.1, read on the forward strand.
GTCTAAAGTAGTGCACTATATAGGGAACAGGCCCTCTCTCTCTTCTCCATCCCCGACTCCTTCATGGACACGGTATAGAGCAAGACGTGGGAACTGTAGATTTAGTCAGGGCAGCTAAATCAAATCAAATCAAATGTATTTATATAGCCCTTCTTACATCAGCTGATATCTCAAAGTGCTGTACAGAAACCCAGCCTAAAACCCCAAACAGCAAGCAATGCTGGTGTAGAAGCTAGATCCACATAACACTGTCTGAGTCTCTAATGACACCCTTTTCCCACACTTTAGACCAAGAGACCTGTAACAGGGTGTAATTTGGGACACACACAGCCCATAGATACAGTAGTGTGAGTTTGCTGAGATCAGGGAGAGAGAAACGACCAATCAGTGAATTATATGCAAACTGGCCAAGAAAACAGGCAAAATATAGAGTTACATAGCAACACAGTTAATCAATACAGTAGCTCCAGTCTTAAAAAAAAAAAAAAAAATTCAGCCGTGTTCAGAAAATAATCTGGATACAGCCCGAAGTCCATTTCCTGTATATTTGAAAGCTCTCTTTACAGATCATAAAAACTCTCCAAAAACACAAACAGCTAAAGTATGTGGAAGTGTAATAACAGGTAAACACTCTCCCTGACTAAATCCAAAATAAGGAAGTGTTATATTTTAGTCTGGCTTGCTGAGAGTCTTTCTGTTATTGGAGCCTTATAAAGTTATAGCACTCAGTCGATCGCCCTGTGAACTTGGAGCAGAGCCCAGAGGACTACCTATTCTCTCTCTCTCTCTCTCTCTCTCTCTCTCTCTCTCCCAGCTCTCTCTCCCAGCTCTCTCTCTCTCCCAGCTCTCTCTCCCAGCTCTCTCTCCCCCTCCTCTCTCTCTCTCTCTCTCTCTCCTCTCTCTCTCCCCCTCTCTCTCTCCCCCCCTCTCTCCCCCTCTCTCTCTCTCCCTGTGCACTCTCACTCCCCCAGCTCTCTCTCTCTCTATCCCCCTCTACTTCTCTCTCTCACCCCTCTCTCTCTTCATCTCTCTTTCATCCTCTTCTTGCTGCTAATCAATTGGATGTATCAGTTTATAAAGCTGGGGATATAACAGGCAGTCTGTGTGGAGGGAGCTAATGCATCCCAAATGGTACCCTATTCCCATTGTAGTGCACTACTTTTGACTATGGGCTGTAGTCAAAAGTAGTGCACTTCAACAGGAATAAGGTGCTATTTAGGACTTGGCCAGGGAGAATGTGTTGGCTGGGGAGCCTGTTACCGAGACGAGGCAGGACGAACCAGGGATGGCTGAACATCTGACTGATTGGCTGTAGATAGTCTCCTGACAGGCCGACTCACTATAGGGTGGAGGGGGGGGGGGTCCACCATAACAAGTTCCCAGGAGCCACTTATCATTTAGGTGATCAGATAGGGCTAGAGATAATGGCACCTTATTCCCTACATAGTGCACTACTTTTGACCAGGGCCCTATGCACTACGTAGGGAATAGAGTGTCGTTTGGGACACAGACAGGGAAAGACAAAATGTTTTATCTATGACCCAACATAAATCACAAGCCGGAACTCTCCTCAACTCTTCTCTTCAGTGCTCCCATCTCCCATCTTTTGACAAATGCCTCTGCCCATTACAGTACATTGAAGTTTGGAGCTTAATACATGTTGTACAGAAGTTAGATAAAGGAAATCTATCAGGAGAGATCTGACTTTCCTTTGGTTTAATCACCTGTCTCTGAACACAGCCGCTGGTTTACCCATCTGATCTTAGGACTCCATCTGATCTTAGGTCTCTGAACACAGCCGCTGGTTTACCCATCTGATCTTAGGTCTCTGAACACAGCCTCTGGTTTACCCATCTGATCTTAGGTCTCTGAACACAGCCTCTGGTTTACCCATCTGATCCTAGGTCTCTGAACACAGCCTCTGGTTTACCCATCTGATCTTAGGTCTCTGAACACATCCTCTGGTTTACCCATCTGATCTTAGGTCTCCATCTGATCTTAGGTCTCTGAACACATCCTCTGGTTTACCCATCTGATCTTAGGTCTCCATCTGATCTTAGGTCTCTGAACACAGCCGCTGGTTTACCCATCTGATCTTAGGTCTCTGAACACAGCCTCTGGTTTACCCATCTGATCTTAGGTCTCTGAACACAGCCTCTGGTTTACCCATCTGATCTTAGGTCTCCATCTGATCTTAGTTCTCTGAACACAGCCTCTGGTTTACCCATCTGATCTTAGGTCTCTGAACACAGCCTCTGGTTTACCCATCTGATCTTAGGTCTCTGAACACAGCCTCTGGTTTACCCATCTGATCCTAGGTCTCTGAACACAGCCTCTGGTTTACCCATCTGATCTTAGGTCTCTGAACACATCCTCTGGTTTACCCATCTGATCCTAGGTCTCTGAACACAGCCTCTGGTTTACCCATCTGATCTTAGGTCTCTGAACACAGCCTCTGGTTTACCCATCTGATCTTAGGTCTCTGAACACATCCTCTGGTTTACCCATCTGATCCTAGGTCTCTGAACACAGCCTCTGGTTTACCCATCTGATCTTAGGTCTCTGAACACATCCTCTGGTTTACCCATCTGATCCTAGGTCTCTGAACACAGCCTCTGGTTTACCCATCTGATCCTAGGTCTCTGAACACAGCCTCTGGTTTACCCATCTGATCTTAGGTCTCTGAACACAGCCTCTGGTTTACCCATCTGATCTTAGGTCTCTGAACACAGCCTCTGGTTTACCCATCTGATCTTAGGTCTCTGAACACATCCTCTGGTTTACCCATCTGATCCTAGGTCTCTGAACACAGCCTCTGGTTTACCCATCTGATCTTAGGTCTCCATCTGATCCTTGGTCTCTGAACACAGCCGCTGGTTTTACCCACCTGATCCTAGGTCTCTGAACACAGCCGCTGCTTCTGAAATGACAACCTATCCCCTATATCAGGGATGGGCAACTTTTGATGGGGTGGGGGCCACAAAACATCTGAACTCATCTGGCCACACTAGTCATAGACTGTTATTTCTGCTACCGCACGGCAAGTGCCAAATCTAGGTCCAGAAGGCTTCTGAAGTCTGGGTTCCAAAGTGACATCATGAATTTTCGAATGTGTACTACGATGGCACTCTACTCATTCAATCAATTACAAGAAAAAATGTTGGAATTATCCAAGGCATACTACTTACATTCTTACAACTCAGAAATCGTATTCAATTGCTTCAACAGAATCTGGTTGAGCCTAAGGTATCTAGCATACAACAACAAAAAAATACTGAAAGAAGCTTCTCCGCCACAGAAGCTGATTGCTATGTTACATCAAGGGTTGAAACCCTACCTGATGGTTCAGAAACTACAAGGAAAACATGGGAAACAAGAAGAAATTGAGGAGAACCATTGGTCACAAATTTGTGAAAAATGTTCAAACCTGCTCCTACAACGTAAGACATAAACTACTAAAATGTCAGATAATTCATAGGATTTACTACACTCCTTGAAGCACTCAACAACAAAAAACCTGAGATTAATTTATTTTTGTTCAGTTTTCAAGTCAAATCAAACTGTATTAGTCACATGCGCCGAATACAACAGGTTTACCCTTACAGTGAAATGCTTAATTAAGAGCCCTTAACCAACAGTGCAGTTTCAAAAAATACCGGTAAGAATAAGAGACAATAACAAGTAATTAAAGAGCAGCACATGGTTAGCAGATGTTAATGTGAGTGTAGCGAAATGCTTGTGCTTCTAGTTCCAACAGTGCAGTAATATCTAACAAGTAATCTAACAATTCCCCAACAACACCTAATACACACAAATCTAAAGGGGTTCATGAAAATATGTACATGTAAGTATATGGATGAGCGATGGCCGAGCAGCATAGACAAGGTGCAGTAGATGGTATAAAATACAGTATATACATGTGATATGAGTAATGTAAGATATGTAAACATTATTAAAGTGACATTATTTAAAGTGACATTGTTTAAAGTGACTAGTGATCCATTTATTAAAGGGGCTAGTGATTGGGTCTCAATGTAGGCAGCAGCCTCTCTGAGTTAGTGGTGGCTGTTTAGCAGTCTGATGGTCTTGAGATAGAAGCTGTTTTTCAGTCTCTTGGTCCCAGCGTTGATGCACCTGTACTGACCTCGCCTTCTGGATGATAGCGGTGTGAACAGGCAGTGGCTCGGGTGGTTGTTGTCCTTGATGATCTTTATGGCCTTCCTGTAGCATCGGGTGGTGTAGGTGTCATGGAGGGCAGGTAGTTTGCCCAACGGTAATGCGTTGTGCAATATGAATTGTCAGTGTTAGCAGGTTACACAATATATAACTGTCTGAAGAACACGTAAGTTTGACATCGAATCGTCAGTCACCTGTAACCTGCTCATCTCGACAATTCATTCAATACTTCTTTTGTTTGTTGATTCTCCGTTCTTCCTTGAATTCGTCTTTTTGGAAGGTTTTTTAATGGTTTTTTAATGGTTTTTTAATGGTTTTTTAATGGTTTTTTAAATGTGTTTTTTAATGGTTTTTTAAATGTTTTTTTTAATGGTAAGCCCATTTGTTGAAAATAGCTTCAAAACACCTACATGGTATAAAGTACAACGTCAGTTCAACACCCAACATGCCTAATGGACAGACTGTCTGAAATGTCACCCTATGCCCTATGTGGTACCCTCATTTGGCCAACTATATAGGGAATGCATGGGCAACTGAGTTTTAGGAACTCAATCGGGGTCTCAACTTGCTGTTGAGAGTTTGAAGAGTAGATTCGCTGAATGATTTTTTAAAAAAATTTGCTCTGAATCAGCAGTTTTATATCTTGTTATGTCAGTCACTAGAAGTCACTCCATTAGCCATGTCAGTAAAAAACTAAATTAGATTATTAAATTTGGTAAATTAGTCTAATTGCCAGCTATCTAAAGTTGTAGTAATCATGGTTGAATTACTGTCAGGGGCACCCGTTGATTTTGTTAGTCACTCTCACTCAGATATCATGTTAAAAACTGCCGACAGAAATGAACTCTAATACGTAATTTTTAATCTCCGCTGGCAAGACGGGGGGGCTGCTAAAATGTTTTGCTCGTGTGGGATTTTGGACAATCTAATCAAATCAAATTGTATTTATCACATGCACCGAATACAACAGGTGTAGACCATAAGGTGAAATGCTTACCAACAAGCCCTTTACCAACCAAGTTTTAGGAAAAATAAGTGTTAAGTAAAAAAGAACAAATAACAAATAATTAAAGAGCAGCAGTAAAACAACAGTAGCGAGGATATATACAGGGAGTACCGGTACAGAGTCAATGTGGAGGCTATATACAGGGGGTACCGGTACAGAGTCAATGTGGAGGCTATATACAGGGAGTACCGGTACAGAGTCAATGTGGAGGATATATACAGGGGTACCGGTACTGAGTCAATGTGGAGGCTATATACAGGGGTACCGGTACTGAGTCAATGTGGAGGATATATACAGGGGTACCGGTACTGAGTCAATGTGGAGGATATATACAGGGGGTACCGGTACTGAGTCAATGTGGAGGATATATACAGGGGTACCGGTACTGAGTCAATGTGGAGGATATATACAGGGGGTACCGGTACTGAGTCAATGTGGAGGATATATACAGGGGTACCGGTACTGAGTCAATGTGGAGGCTATATACAGGGGGTACCGGTACTGAGTCAATGTGGAGGATATATACAGGGGTACCGGTACTGAGTCAATGTGGAGGATATATACAGGGGGTACCGGTACTGAGTCAATGTGGAGGATATATACAGGGGTACCGGTACTGAGTCAATGTGGAGGATATATACAGGGGGTACCGGTACAGAGTCAATGTGGAGGCTATATACAGGGGTACCGGTACTGAGTCAATGTGGAGGATATATACAGGGGTACTGGTACAGAGTCAATGTGGAGGCTATATACAGGGGTACCGGTACTGAGTCAATGTGGAGGATATATACAGGGGTACCGGTACTGAGTCAATGTGGAGGATATATACAGGTGGTACTGGTACAGAGTCAATGTGGAGGCTATATACAGGGGGTACCGGTACTGAGTCAATGTGGAGGATATATACAGGGGTACCGGTACTGAGTCAATGTGGAGGATATATACAGGGGGTACCGGTACTGAGTCAATGTGGAGGATATATACAGGGGTACCGGTACTGAGTCAATGTGGAGGATATATACAGGGGTACTGGTACAGAGTCAATGTGGAGGCTATATACAGGGGGTACCAGTACTGATTCAATGTGGAGGCTATATACAGGGGTACCAGTACAGATTCAATGTGGAGGCTATATACAGGGGGTACCAGTACAGATTCAATGTGGAGGCTATATACAGGGGGTACCAGTACAGATTCAATGTGGAGGCTATATACAGGGGTACCAGTACAGATTCAATGTGGAGGCTATATACAGGAGGTACCGCTATTGAGTCAATGTGGAGACTATATACAGGGGTACCGGTACTGAGTCAATGTGGAGGCTATATACAGGGGTACCAGTACAGATTCAATGTGGAGGCTATATACAGGGGGTACCGGTACAGAGTCAATGTGGAGGCTATATACAGGGGTACCAGTACAGAGTCAATGTGGATGTTACGGTTTTCTAGTGGTGATGAAGGAGAGTCGGACCAAACTGCAGCGTGTCGATTTAGATTCATGTTTAATCAAACGAAGAAACACGAACACTACACAAAACAATAAACGTAATCGAAACCGAAACAGCCTATCTAGTGCAAACTAACCGAGAGTACACATAGGACACTAAGGACAATCACCCATGACAAACTCAAAGAATATGGCTGCCTAAATATGGTTCCCAATCAGAGACAACGATAAGCACCTGCCTCTGATTGAGAACCACTCCAGACAGCCATAGACTTTGCTAGATAACCCACTAAGCTACAATCCCAATACCACCACCAAAACCCCAAGACAAACACACCACAATTACAAAAACCCCATGCCATACCCTGGCCTGACCAAATACATAAAGATAAACACAAAATACTTTGACCAGGGCGTGACAGAACCCCCTAAGGTGCGGACTCCCAAACGCACAACCTAAACCTGTAGGGGAGGGTCTGGGTGGGCATCTGTCCGCGGTGGCGGCTCTGGTGCTGGACGTGGACCCCACTCCATAATTGTCATAGTCCACCTCCTTAGTGTCCCTTGAGTGGCGACCCTCGCCACTAACCTTGGCCTAGGAAACCTAACAACGGGCCCCACTGGACTGAGGTAGCTCGGGACCGAGGGGAGCTCGGGACCGAGGGGAAGCTCGGGAGTGAGAGGAAGCTCGGGAGTGAGAGGAAGCTCGGGAGTGAGAGGAAGCTCGGGAGTGATAGGAAGCTCAGGCAGGTTGATGGATCTACCAGATCCTGGCTGGCTGGTGGTTCCGGCAGATCCTGGCTGACTGGCACTTCTGGCGGATCCTGGCTGACTGGTGGATCCTGGCAGACTGGCGGATCCTGGCTGACTGGCGGATCCCTGGCGGATCCTGGCTGACTGGCGGATCCTGGCTGAATGGCGGATCTAACTGATCCTGGCCGACTGGCAGATCCTGGCCGACTGGCAGATCCTGGCCGACTGGCAGATCCTGGCAGACTGGCGGATCCTGGCCGATCCTGGCCGACTGGCGGATCCTTGCCGACTGGCAGTTCTGGCGGATCCTGGCTGACTGGCGGATCCTGGCTGACTGGCGGATCCTGGCTGACTGGCGGATCCTGGCAGACTGGCGGATCTAACTGATCCTGGCAGACTGGCGGATCCTGGCGGATCCTGGCTGACTGGCAGATCCTGGCCGACTGGCAGATCTTGGCCGACTGGCATATCTTGGCCGACTGGCAGTTCTGGCGGATCCTGGCAGACTGGCGGATCCTGGCAGACTGGCGGATCCTGGCAGACTGGCGGATCCTGGCCGACTGGCGGATCCTGGCCGACTGGCAGTTCTGGCGGATCCTGGCCGACTGGCGGATCCTGGCCGACTGGCGGATCCTGGTCGACTGGCGGATCCTGGTTGACTGGCAGTTCTGGCAGATCCCGGCTGACTGGCGGATCTGGAAGAGTCTGATTGACTGGCAGATCTGGAAGAGTCTGGTTGACTGGCAGATCTGGAAGAGTCTGGTTGACTGGCAGATCTGGCGGCGCTGGGCAGACTGGCGGCGCTGGCAGATCTGGCGGCGCTGGGCAGACTGGCGGCGCTGGGCAGACTGGCGGCGCTGGGCAGACTGGCGGCGCTGGGCAGACTGACGACGCTGGGCAGACTGACGACGCTGGGCAGACTGGCGACGCTGGGCAGACTGGCGGCGCTGGGCAGACTGGCGACGCTGGGCAGACTGGCGACGCTGGGCAGACTGGCGGCGCTGGGCAGGGGGCACTGGCGGCGCTGGGCAGACTGGCGGCACTAGCTGCTCCATATAGGCTGACAGCTCTGGCGGCTTCTTACAGACTGACCGCTCTGGCGGCTCCGTGCTGACTGGCAGCTCCTTGCAGACTGGCAGCTCCTTACAGACTGACAGCTCCTTGCAGACTGAGAGCTCCTTGCAGACTGACAGCTCCGTGCAGACCGACAGCTCCGTGCAGACTGGCAGCTCCTTGCAGACTGGCAGCTCCTTGCAGACTGGCAGCTCCTTGCAGACTGGCAACTCCATGCAGACTGGCAGCTCCATGCAGACTGGCAACTCCATGCAGACTGACAGCTCTATGCAGACTGACAGCTCTGGCTGCTTCATGCAGACTGAGAGCTCTGGCTGCTCCATGTAGACTGGCTGCTTCATGCAGACTGGCAGCTCGGGCTGCTTCATGTAGACTGGCTGCTTCATGCAGACTGACAGCTCTGGCTGCTTCATGCAGACTGGCAGCTCTGGCTGCGCTGAACAGGCGGGAGACTCCTGCAGCGCTGTGTCGGAGGAAGGCTCTGGCTGCGCTGAACAGGCGGGAGACCCCGGCAGCGCTGTAGAGGAGGAAGGCTCTGGCTGCGCTGAACAGGCGGGAGGCTCCGGCAGCGCTGTAGAGGAGAAAGGCTCTGGCTGCGCTAAACAGGCGGGAGACTCCAGCAGCGCAGGAGAGGAGAAAAGCGCTGGCTGCGCTGAACAGGCGAGGCACACTGAAGGCCTGGTGCGTGGTGCTGGAACTGGTGGTACTGGATCGAGGACACGCACAGGAAGCCTGGTGCGGGGAGCTGCTACCGGAGGACTGGAGTGTGAAGGTGGCACAGGATGGGCTAGACCGTGAAGGCGTACTGGAGATCTTGAGAGCAGTGTTGGCACAGGACGTGCAAGGCTAGGGATGTGCACAGGAGGCCTGGTGCGTGAGGCTGGCACCAACGTCACCAGCCGACTAACACGCACCTCAGGAAGAGTATGGAGCGCTAACCCAGGTGCCATCAAATCCCCAACACGTTCCGTCGGGCGAATTCCATGCAAAAAGCACCAACACAGCAACTCCCTCATTTCTCTCTCCTCCAATTTCCCCATTAACTCCTTCACAGTCTCTGTTTCGCTCACCTCCAACACCGGCTCTGGTTCTGGTCTCCTCCTTGGCTCCTCACGATACACAGGGAGAGTTGGCTCAGGTCTGACTCCTGACTCTGCCACACTCTCCCTGAGCCCCCAAGAAATTTTTGGGGCTGATTCTCAGGCTTCCATCCGCTACACCGTGCTGCCTCCTCATATCTGCGCCTCTCAGCTTTCGCCGCCTCCAGTTCTTCCTTGGGGCGGCGATATTCTCCAGGCTGATCCCAGGGTCCTTTACCGTCCAGTTCTTCCTCCCATGTCCATTTCTCCAGGTGGTGCAGCCTCTCCCACTGCAGCTGCTGCTGCTCCTGCTGCTGCTGCCTCTGTTGCCTCTCCTGTGGTTCCTGCCTGTTAACACGCTGCTTGGTCCGTTGGTGGTGGGTGATTCTGTTACGGTTTTCTAGTGGTGATGAAGGAGAGTCGGACCAAACTGCAGCGTGTCGATTGAGATTCATGTTTAATCAAACAAAGAAACACGAACACTACACAAAACAATAAACGTAATCGAAACCGAAACAGCCTATCTAGTGCAAACTAACCGAAAGTACACATAGGACACTAAGGACAATCACCCATGACAAACTCAAAGAATATGGCTGCCTAAATATGGTTCCCAATCAGAGACAACGATAAGCATCTGCCTCTGATTGAGAACCACTCCAGACAGCCATAGACTTTGCTAGATAACCCACTAAGCTACAATCCCAATACCACCACCAAAACCCCAAGACAAACACACCACAATTACAAAAAACCCCATGCCACACCCTGGCCTGACCAAATACATAAAGATAAACACAAAATACTTTGACCAGGGCGTGACAGTGGAGGCTATATACAGGGGGTACCGGTACAGAGTCAATGTGGAGGCTATATACAGGGGGTACCAGTACAGAGTCAATGTGGAGGCTATATACAGGGGGTACCGGTACAGAGTCAATGTGGAGGCTATATACAGGGAGTACCGGTACAGAGTCAATGTGGAGGCTATATACAGGGGGTACCAGTACAGAGTCAATGTGGAGGCTATATACAGGGGTACCAGTACAGAGTCAATGTGGAGGCTATATACAGGGGGTACCGGTACAGAGTCAATGTGGAGGCTATATACAGGGGGTACCGGTACAGAGTCAATGTGGAGGCTATATACAGGGGGTACCGGTTAGTCGAGGTAATTGAGGTAATATGTACATGTAGGTCGAGCAGAGATAATAAACAGAGTAGCAGCAGCGTAAAAGAGGAGGGGAACAATGCAAATAGTCTGGGTAGCTATTTGGTTAATCATTCAGCAGTCTTATAGCTTGGGGGTAGAAGCTGTTAAAGATGTTGTCTAACCCTTTTCCTGCAGTCAGTGACCAAAAGCGCCGTCTTTGAACTCATGGGTGGTATGTTATTAATAATTTAATAATTAATGTTTTTTTTTTTCTATGTCAAACAGTTTTTGCTACATTTTCAGTCTTCTGTGATTTATATAAAGGGTAAAATTGGGACGCAAACTCAAAATGTGATACATTCCAACTCCATATCTAACATAGTACAAGTGCCTTCTGTTATTTAAGCCCATACCCATGTGTGTGAGGTGTATATACTTTTGTTTCAAAGTAGATTTGTTTTAAGACGAACAAGAAACACTCTGTGTGACCCTGATTCAGTCCTCTGCAGTAGAAGGTTGAACACTGGAGATTTCATAGCCCATATGTGTAAGCATAGGTAAACATACCATCATGCGTCTCAAATGATATTATTCAATGGTCTACGGTGTAAACTTAGAGGATTTATGACATTATATATTTATTTTATGCTCTGGTACTTAAATACACCCCCGAATACAAAAAAAGAAAATAATCAAAGACAAATTATATTTCAATAGAACCACATAGTTAAAAAACATTTCAAGCCTGTTAATCTGTATACCATTTAGTAATATATTCTAAGTCTATTACTGAATAATTACCAGCTACAGGGGCAGCAGCTGTCCTGTTTGATTGAACATTACACCTGTTAACCTGTATACCATTTAGTAATATATTCTAAGTCTATTACTGAATAATTACCAGCTACAGGGGCAGCAGCTGTCCTGTTTGATTGAACATTACACCTGTTAACCTGTATACCATTTAGTAATATATTCTAAGTCTATTACTGAATAATGACCAGCTACAGGGGCAGCAGCTGTCCTGTTTGATTGAACATTACACCTGTTAACCTGTATACCATTTAGTAATATATTCTAAGTCTATTACTGAATAATTACCAGCTACAGGGGCAGCAGCTGTCCTGTTTGATTGAACATTACACCTGTTAACCTGTATACCATTTAGTAATATATTCTAAGTCTATTACTGAATAATGACCAGCTACAGGGGCAGCAGCTGTCCTGTTTGATTGAACATTACACCTGTTAACCTGTATACCATTTAGTAATATATTCTAAGTCTATTACTGAATAATGACCAGCTACAGGGGCAGCAGCTGTCCTGTTTGATTGAACATTACACCTGTTAACCTGTATACCATTTAGTAATATATTCTAAGTCTATTACTGAATAATGACCAGCTACAGGGGCAGCAGCTGTCCTGTTTGATTGAACATTACACCTGTTAACCTGTATACCATTTAGTAATATATTCTAAGTCTATTACTGAATAATGACCAGCTACAGGGGCAGCAGCTGTCCTGTTTGATTGAACATTACACCTGTTAACCTGTATACCATTTAGTAATATATTCTAAGTCTATTACTGAATAATGACCAGCTACAGGGGCAGCAGCTGTCCTGTTTGATTGAACATTACACCTGTTAACCTGTATACCATTTAGTAATATATTCTAAGTCTATTACTGAATAATTACCAGCTACAGGGGCAGCAGCTGTCCTGTTTGATTGAACATTACACCTGTTAACCTGTATACCATTTAGTAATATATTCTAAGTCTATTACTGAATAATTACCAGCTACAGGGGCAGCAGCTGTCCTGTTTGATTGAACATTACACCTGTTAACCTGTATACCATTTAGTAATATATTCTAAGTCTATTACTGAATAATTACCAGCTACAGGGGCAGCAGCTGTCCTGTTTGATTGAACATTACACCTGTTAACCTGTATACCATTTAGTAATATATTCTAAGTCTATTACTGAATAATTGACCAGCTACAGGGGCAGCAGCTGTCCTGTTTGATTGAACATTACACCTGTTAACCTGTATACCATTTAGTAATATATTCTAAGTCTATTACTGAATAATGACCAGCTACAGGGGCAGCAGCTGTCCTGTTTGATTGAACATTACACCTGTTAACCTGTATACCATTTAGTAATATATTCTAAGTCTATTACTGAATAATGACCAGCTACAGGGGCAGCAGCTGTCCTGTTTGATTGAACATTACACCTGTTAACCTGTATACCATTTAGTAATATATTCTAAGTCTATTACTGAATAATGACCAGCTACAGGGGCAGCAGCTGTCCTGTTTGATTGAACATTACACCTGTTAACCTGTATACCATTTAGTAATATATTCTAAGTCTATTACTGAATAATGACCAGCTACAGGGGCAGCAGCTGTCCTGTTTGATTGAACATTACACCTGTTAACCTGTATACCATTTAGTAATATATTCTAAGTCTATTACTGAATAATGACCAGCTACAGGGGCAGCAGCTGTCCTGTTTGATTGAACATTACACCTGTTAACCTGTATACCATTTAGTAATATATTCTAAGTCTATTACTGAATAATGACCAGCTACAGGGGCAGCAGCTGTCCTGTTTGATTGAACATTACACCTGTTAACCTGTATACCATTTAGTAATATATTCTAAGTCTATTACTGAATAATGACCAGCTACAGGGGCAGCAGCTGTCCTGTTTGATTGAACATTACACCTGTTAACCTGTATACCATTTAGTAATATATTCTAAGTCTATTACTGAATAATTACCAGCTACAGGGGCAGCAGCTGTCCTGTTTGATTGAACATTACACCTGTTAACCTGTATACCATTTAGTAATATATTCTAAGTCTATTACTGAATAATTACCAGCTACAGGGGCAGCAGCTGTCCTGTTTGATTGAACATTACACCTGTTAACCTGTATACCATTTAGTAATATATTCTAAGTCTATTACTGAATAATGACCAGCTACAGGGGCAGCAGCTGTCCTGTTTGATTGAACATTACACCTGTTAACCTGTATACCATTTAGTAATATATTCTAAGTCTATTACTGAATAATGACCAGCTACAGGGGCAGCAGCTGTCCTGTTTGATTGAACATTACACCTGTTAACCTGTATACCATTTAGTAATATATTCTAAGTCTATTACTGAATAATGACCAGCTACAGGGGCAGCAGCTGTCCTGTTTGATTGAACATTACACCTGTTAACCTGTATACCATTTAGTAATATATTCTAAGTCTATTACTGAATAATTACCAGCTACAGGGGCAGCAGCTGTCCTGTTTGATTGAACATTACACCTGTTAACCTGTATACCATTTAGTAATATATTCTAAGTCTATTACTGAATAATTACCAGCTACAGGGGCAGCAGCTGTCCTGTTTGATTGAACATTACACCTTGGCTGGTGGACTCATCCCTTCCATCTTCTGTACCCTTCCTTGGGTGCTCAGCACCCCATGGCCTTGAGCCAGCGTTGAGGCTCCTGTTATAAATCGAACAGCATTGAGTCAGTGCAGCATTGAGCCATTGATAAGCCTCCGGTTATAAATTGAACAGCATTGAGCCATTGATAAGCCCCCCGGTTATAAATCTAACAGCACTGAGTCAGTGTTAAGCCCCCTGATTTTAAATCTAACAGCATTGAGTCAGTGTTAAGCCCCCTGATTATAAATATAACAGCATTGAGCCAGCATTGAGGACTGGCCACCCCTCATAGCCTGGATCCTCTCTAGGTTTCTTCCTAGGTTGTGGCCTTTCTAGGGAGTTTTTCCTAGCCACCGTGCTTCTACACCTGCATTGCTTGCTGTTTGGGGTTTTAGGCTGGGTTTCTGTACAGCACTTTGAGACATCAGCTGATGTAAGAAGGGCCATATAAATACATTTGATTGATTGATTGTTTGCTCAGTGTCAAGCAGTCTGTCATCAGAAGGATAGGATAGGATAGGATAGGATAGGATAGAATAGGATATGATAGGATATAATAGGATAGGATAGGATGGGATAGGATAGGATAGGATAGGATAGGATAGGATAGGATAGGATAGGATAGGATAGAGTAGAATAGAATAGGATAGGATAGGATAGGATAGAGTAGAATAGAATAGGATAGGATAGGATAGAATAGGATATGATAGGATATAATAGGATAGGATAGGATATGACAGGACAGAATGATAGGATAGGGTAGGGTAGGATAGGAGGATAGGATAGGATAGGATATGATAGGATATAATAGGATAGGATAGATATAATAGGATAGGATAGGATAGGATAGGATAGGATAATAGAATAGATAGGATAGGATAGGATATAATAGGATAGGATAGGATAGAGTAGAATAGAATAGGATAGGATAGGATATGACAGGACAGAATGAGATAGGATAGAGTAGGGTAGGGTAGGGTAGGATAGGATAGGATAGAATAGAATAGGATATGATAGGATATAATAGGATAGGATAGGATATAATAGGATAGGATATGATAGGATATAATAGGATAGGATAGGATAGAGTAGAATAGAATAGGATAGGATAGGATAGGATATAATAGGGTAGGATAGGATAGACAGATGAGATAGGATAGAATAGGAATAGGATAGGAATAGAATAGGATATGATAGGACAGATAATGAGATAGGATAGGATATGATAGGATATAATAGGATAGGATAGGATAGGTAGAATAGAATAGGATAGGATAGGATATAATAGGGTAGGATAGGATAGAGTAGAATAGAATAGGATAGGATAGGATATGACAGGACAGAATTAGATAGGATAGAGTAGGGTAGGGTAGGGTAGGGTAGGATAGGATAGGATATGATAGAGTAGAATAGGATAGGATAGGATAGAATAGGATATAGGATAGAATGGGATAGAACATGATAGAATAGGATGGTATAGGATAGGATAAGATATAATAGGATAGGATAGAATAGGATGGAGTAGGATAGGAAAGGATAGGATAGGATATAATAGCATAGTAAAGGATAGAACACGATAGGATAGGATAGGATAGGACAGGATAGGCTAGGATAGGATAGGACAGGATAGGCTAGGATAGGATAGAATAGGATAGGCTAGGATAGGATAGAATAGGATGGAGTAGGATAGGAAAGGATAGGATAGGATATAATAGCATAGTAAAGGATAGAACACGATAGGATAGGATAGGATAGGATAGGATAGGATAGGCTAGGATAGGATAGAATAGGATGGAGTAGGATAGGAAAGGAAAGGATAGAACAGGATAGTTTGGTATAGTATAGAATAGGATAGGATGTAACAGGATATGATAGAATAGTATAGAGTAGGATAGGATAGTACAGTACAGTATAGTATAGGATAAAATAGAATAGTATAGATAGGATATACAGTAATAGGATATGATAGAATAGGATAGGATACTATAGTATAATATATAATAGGTTGGATATAATAGGATAGGATAGGATTGTATAGAATAGGATAGTATAGTATAGAATAGGATAGGATATAAAAGGATAGGATATAATATATTAGGATAGGATATAATAGGATAGAATATAATAGGATAGGATATAATATAATAGGATAGGATATAATAGGATAGGATAGGATATAATAGGATAGGATATAATAGGATAGGATATCATGGGATGGGATAGGATATAATAGGATAGGATATAATATGATAGTATAGGATATGGTAGGATAGGGTATAATAGGATAGGATATAATATGATAGTATCGGATAGGATAGGATATAATAGGATAGGATAGGATATAATAGGATAGGATAGGATAGGATATAATATGATAGGATATAATGGTATAGGATAGGATAGGATGTAATATAATAGGATAGTATAGGAAAGGATATAATAGGATTTAGTAGGACAGGATAGGATAGTATAGGATAAGATAAAATAGCATAGCATAGGATACAATAGTATAGTATAGGATAGAGTAGGATAGGATAGTATAGTATAGGATAAATAAAATAACATAGCATAGGATACAATAGTATAGTATATGATAGAGTAGGATAGGATAGTATAGTATAGGATAAGATAAAATAGCATAGGATACTATAGTATAGTATAGTATAGGATAGAGTAGGATAGGATATAATAATTAGTATAGGATGGGATGGAATAGGATTGTATATAGTATGATAGGATAGGATGTAATTGGATACGATAGGACATGATATAATAGAATAGGATAGGATGTAATAGGATAGCATATGATAGGATAGGATAGGATAGGATAGGATGTAATAGGATAGGATATGATAGGATATAATGGAATAGAATAGGATAGTATAGGATGGGATAGGATAGTGTGGTCAGAGCGTATCGAGTAGGATAGGATAGCTGCATAAAGATAAATAAACACATCCCGGCCGTGTCCCAAATGGCACCCTATTCCCTACATAGGGCACTACTTTTGACCAGAGCCCTATGGAACCCTATTCCCTATGTAGTGTACTACTTTTGACCAGGGCCCTATGGAACCCTATTCCCTACATAGTGCACTACTTTAGACCAGGGCCCTATGGAACCCTATTCACTACATAGGGCACTACTTTAGACCAGGGCCCTTACGGAACCCTATTCACTACATAGTGCACTACTCTTGATCAGGGCCCTATGGAACCCTATTCCCTACATAGTGCACTTCTTTAGGCCAGGACCCATACATTTGATCGGATCCCAATGTTCCCTGTTCAAAAGTAATGCACTATATGTAATAGGTTGCCATTCGGGACAAATACCCAGAGAGTTACTCTTCATATTTCAACAGATGGAGTCAGAATGGTGGAACAGGAACACATCAGACCTGAAAACCGAGAGGATTTGTTGTTGTGTATTGGTCTCATCAGCTTTCCTCCAGTCTCCCCCCACCCCCTCTCTATCTCTCTCATTCTCAGTAAATGCTTTTTTAGAAATGAATGGGTGGTTTCACTGTTGCCAAGGCAATGTTAATGAAGTATGACATAAATGAACAATAAGTTTGAGCAACAATAATACATACATTGAGTGTACAAAATATTATGAACACCTGTTCTTGACATGACAGATCGCTTATCGATGTGACCTGTTAAATCCACTTCAATCAGTGTAGATGAAGGGGAGGAGACGGACTGTCTTGAGACAGTTGAGACATGGATTGTGTATGCATGCCATTCACAGGGTGAAAAGCCAAGATAGAAAAATGTAAGTGCCTTTGAAAGGTGTATGGTAGTAGCTGCCAGGCCGCACCAGCTTGAGTGTGTCAAGAACTGCAACGCTGCTGGGTTCTGAACGCTCAACCGTTTCCCTGTGTGTATCGAAAATGGTCCACCACCCAAAGGACATCCCAGCCAACTGGACACAACTGTGGAAAGCATAGAAGGTATCATGGACCAGCATCCCCGTGGAACGCTTTCAACACCTTGTAGAATCCATGACCCGGCGAATTGAGGCTGTTCTGAGGCCAAATCAATATTACAAGTTGTTGTTAATGTTTTGTACTCTCAGTGTATATCAACAAAATCAATGGTACACATAAAATGAAAACAAACTGCAGCAATTGAGAAATGAAAAGGGCCCATGTGAATGACATGGCAGGAGATCTACTGTCTCTATTATATAATGACATGGCAGGAGATCTACTGTCTCTATTATATTATGACAGACCAGCTAGATCTACTGTCTCTATTATATTATGACAGACCAGCTAGATCTACTGTCTCTATTATATTATGACAGACCAGCTAGATCTACTGTCTCTATTATATTATGACAGACCAGCTAGATCTACTGTCTCTATTATATTATGACAGACCAGCTAGATCTACTGTCTCTATTATATTATGAGAGACCAGCTAGATCTACTGTTTCTATTATATTATGACAGACCAGCTAGATCTACCGTCTCTATATAATGACAGACCAGCTAGATCTACTGTCTCTATTATATTATGAGAGACCAGCTAGATCTACTGTCTCTATTATATTATGACAGACCAGCTAGATCTACTGTCTCTGTCTCTATTATATTATGACAGACCAGCTAGATCTACTGTCTCTATTATATTATGACAGACCAGCTAGATCTACTGTCTCTATTATATTATGACAGACCAGCTAGATCTACTGTCTCTATTATATTATGACAGACCAGCTAGATCTACTGTCTCTATTATATTATGACAGACCAGCTAGATCTACTGTCTCTATTATATTACGACAGACCAGCTAGATCTACTGTCTCTATTATATTATGACAGACCAGCTAGATCTACTGTCTCTATTATATTATGACAGACCAGCTAGATCTACTGTCTCTATTATATTATGACAGACCAGCTAGATCTACTGTCTCTATTATATTATGACAGACCAGCTAGATCTACTGTCTCTATTATATTATGACAGACCAGCTAGATCTACTGTCTCTATTATATTATGACAGACCAGCTAGATCTACTGTCTCTATTATATTATGACAGACCAGCTAGATCTACTGTCTCTATTATATTATGACAGACCAGCTAGATCTACTGTCTCTATTATATTATGACAGACCAGCTAGATCTACTGTCTCTATTATATTATGACAGACCAGCTAGATCTACTGTCTCTATTATATTATGACAGACCAGCTAGATCTACTGTCTCTATTATATTATGACAGACCAGCTAGATCTACTGTCTCTATTATATTATGACAGACCAGCTAGATCTACTGTCTCTATTATATTATGACAGACCAGCTAGATCTACTGTCTCTATTATATTATGACAGACCAGCTAGATCTACTGTCTCTATTATATTATGACAGACCAGCTAGATCTACTGTCTCTATTATATTATGACAGACCAGCTAGATCTACTGTCTCTATTATATTATGACAGACCAGCTAGATCTACTGTCTCTATTATATTATGACAGACCAGCTAGATCTACTGTCTCTATTATATTATGACAGACCAGCTAGATCTACTGTCTCTATTATATTATGACAGACCAGCTAGATCTACTGTCTCTATTATATTATGACAGACCAGCTAGATCTACTGTCTCTATTATATTATGACAGACCAGCTAGATCTACTGTCTCTATTATATTATGACAGACCAGCTAGATCTACTGTCTCTATTATATTATGACAGACCAGCTAGATCTACTGTCTCTATTATATTATGACAGACCAGCTAGATCTACTGTCTCTATTATATTATGACAGACCAGCTAGATCTACTGTCTCTATTATATTATGACAGACCAGCTAGATCTACTGTCTCTATTATATTATGACAGACCAGCTAGATCTACTGTCTCTATTATATTATGACAGACCAGCTAGATCTACTGTCTCTATTATATTATGACAGACCAGCTAGATCTACTGTCTCTATTATATTATGACAGACCAGCTAGATCTACTGTCTCTATTATATTATGACAGACCAGCTAGATCTACTGTCTCTATTATATTATGACAGACCAGCTAGATCTACTGTCTCTATTATATTATGACAGACCAGCTAGATCTACTGTCTCTATTATATTATGACAGACCAGCTAGATCTACTGTCTCTATTATATTATGACAGACCAGCTAGATCTACTGTCTCTATTATATTATGACAGACCAGCTAGATCTACTGTCTCTATTATATTATGACAGACCAGCTAGATCTACTGTCTCTATTATATTATGACAGACCAGCTAGATCTACTGTCTCTATTATATTATGACAGACCAGCTAGATCTACTGTCTCTATTATATTATGACAGACCAGCTAGATCTACTGTCTCTATTATATTATGACAGACCAGCTAGATCTACTGTCTCTATTATATTATGACAGACCAGCTAGATCTACTGTCTCTATTATATTATGACAGACCAGCTAGATCTACTGTCTCTATTATATTATGACAGACCAGCTAGATCTACTGTCTCTATTATATTATGACAGACCAGCTAGATCTACTGTCTCTATTATATTATGACAGACCAGCTAGATCTACTGTCTCTATTATATTATGACAGACCAGCTAGATCTACTGTCTCTATTATATTATGACAGACCAGCTAGATCTACTGTCTCTATTATTTTATGACAGACCAGCTAGATCTACTGTCTCTATTATATTATGACAGACCAGCTAGATCTACTGTCTCTATTATATTATGACAGACCAGCTAGATCTACTGTCTCTATTATATTATGACAGACCAGCTAGATCTACTGTCTCTATTATATTATGACAGACCAGCTAGATCTACTGTCTCTATTATATTATGACAGACCAGCTAGATCTACTGTCTCTATTATATTATGACAGACCAGCTAGATCTACTGTCTCTATTATATTATGACAGACCAGCTAGATCTACTGTCTCTATTATATTATGACAGACCAGCTAGATCTACTGTCTCTATTATATTATGACAGACCAGCTAGATCTACTGTCTCTATTATATTATGACAGACCAGCTAGATCTACTGTCTCTATTATATTATGACAGACCAGCTAGATCTACTGTCTCTATTATATTATGACAGACCAGCTAGATCTACTGTCTCTATTATATTATGACAGACCAGCTAGATCTACTGTCTCTATTTATATTATGACAGACCAGCTAGATCTACTGTCTCTATTATATTATGACAGACCAGCTAGATCTACTGTCTCTATTATATTATGACAGACCAGCTAGATCTACTGTCTCTATTATATTATGACAGACCAGCTAGATCTACTGTCTCTATTATATTATGACAGACCAGCTAGATCTACTGTCTCTATTATATTATGACAGACCAGCTAGATCTACTGTCTCTATTATATTATGACAGACCAGCTAGATCTACTGTCTCTATTATATTATGACAGACCAGCTAGATCTACTGTCTCTATTATATTATGACAGACCAGCTAGATCTACTGTCTCTATTATATTATGACAGACCAGCTAGATCTACTGTCTCTATTATATTATGACAGACCAGCTAGATCTACTGTCTCTATTATATTATGACAGACCAGCTAGATCTACTGTCTCTATTATATTATGACAGACCAGCTAGATCTACTGTCTCTATTATATTATGACAGACCAGCTAGATCTACTGTCTCTATTATATTATGACAGACCAGCTAGATCTACTGTCTCTATTATATTACGACAGACCAGCTAGATCTACTGTCTCTATTATATTATGACAGACCAGCTAGATCTACTGTCTCTATTATATTATGACAGACCAGCTAGATCTACTGTCTCTATTATATTATGAGAGACCAGGTAGATCTACTGTCTCTATTATATTATGACAGACCAGCTAGATCTACTGTCTCTATTATATTATGACAGACCAGCTAGATCTACTGTCTCTATTATATTATGACAGACCAGCTAGATCTACTGTCTCTATTATATTATGACAGACCAGCTAGATCTACTGTCTCTATTATATTATGACAGACCAGCTAGATCTACTGTCTCTATTATATTATGACAGACCAGCTAGATCTACTGTCTCTATTATATTATGACAGACCAGCTAGATCTACTGTCTCTATTATATTATGACAGACCAGCTAGATCTACTGTCTCTATTATATTATGACAGACCAGCTAGATCTACTGTCTCTATTATATTATGACAGACCAGCTAGATCTACTGTCTCTATTATATTATGACAGACCATTTAGTCTACTGTCTCTATTATATTATGACAGACCAGCTAGATCTACTGTCTCTATTATATTATGACAGACCAGCTAGATCTACTGTCTCTATTATATTATGACAGACCAGCTAGATCTACTGTCTCTATTATATTATGACAGACCAGCTAGATCTACTGTCTCTATTATATTATGACAGACCAGCTAGATCTACTGTCTCTATTATATTATGACAGACCAGCTAGATCTACTGTCTCTATTATATTACGACAGACCAGCTAGATCTACTGTCTCTATTATATTATGACAGACCAGCTAGATCTACTGTCTCTATTATATTATGACAGACCAGCTAGATCTACTGTCTCTATTATATTATGACAGACCAGCTAGATCTACTGTCTCTATTATATTATGACAGACCAGCTAGATCTACTGTCTCTATTATATTATGACAGACCAGCTAGATCTACTGTCTCTATTATATTATGACAGACCAGCTAGATCTACTGTCTCTATTATATTATGACAGACCAGCTAGATCTACTGTCTCTATTATATTATGACAGACCAGCTAGATCTACTGTCTCTATTATATTATGACAGACCAGCTAGATCTACTGTCTCTATTATATTATGACAGACCAGCTAGATCTACTGTCTCTATTATATTATGACAGACCAGCTAGATCTACTGTCTCTATTATATTATGACAGACCAGCTAGATCTACTGTCTCTATTATATTATGACAGACCAGCTAGATCTACTGTCTCTATTATATTATGACAGACCAGCTAGATCTACTGTCTCTATTATATTATGACAGACCAGCTAGATCTACTGTCTCTATTATATTATGACAGACCAGCTAGATCTACTGTCTCTATTATATTATATGACAGACCAGCTAGATCTACTGTCTCTATTATATTATGACAGACCAGCTAGATCTACTGTCTCTATTATATTATGACAGACCAGCTAGATCTACTGTCTCTATTATATTATGACAGACCAGCTAGATCTACTGTCTCTATTATATTATGACAGACCAGCTAGATCTACTGTCTCTATTATATTATGACAGACCAGCTAGATCTACTGTCTCTATATTATATTATGACAGACCAGCTAGATCTACTGTCTCTATTATATTATGACAGACCAGCTAGATCTACTGTCTCTATTATATTATGACAGACCAGCTAGATCTACTGTCTCTATTATATTATGACAGACCAGCTAGATCTACTGTCTCTATTATATTATGACAGACCAGCTAGATCTACTGTCTCTATTATATTATGACAGACCAGCTAGATCTACTGTCTCTATTATATTATGACAGACCAGCTAGATCTACTGTCTCTATTATATTATGACAGACCAGCTAGATCTACTGTCTCTATTATATTATGACAGACCAGCTAGATCTACTGTCTCTATTATATTATGACAGACCAGCTAGATCTACTGTCTCTATTATATTATGACAGACCAGCTAGATCTACTGTCTCTATTATATTATGACAGACCAGCTAGATCTACTGTCTCTATTATATTATGACAGACCAGCTAGATCTACTGTCTCTATTATATTATGACAGACCAGCTAGATCTACTGTCTCTATTATATTATGACAGACCAGCTAGATCTACTGTCTCTATTATATTATGACAGACCAGCTAGATCTACTGTCTCTATTATATTATGACAGACCAGCTAGATCTACTGTCTCTATTATATTATGACAGACCAGCTAGATCTACTGTCTCTATTATATTATGACAGACCAGCTAGATCTACTGTCTCTATTATATTATGACAGACCAGCTAGATCTACTGTCTCTATTATATTATGACAGACCAGCTAGATCTACTGTCTCTATTATATTATGACAGACCAGCTAGATCTACTGTCTCTATTATATTATGACAGACCAGCTAGATCTACTGTCTCTATTATATTATGACAGACCAGCTAGATCTACTGTCTCTATTATATTATGACAGACCAGCTAGATCTACTGTCTCTATTATATTATGACAGACCAGCTAGATCTACTGTCTCTATTATATTATGACAGACCAGCTAGATCTCTCTGTGTCTCTATTATATTATGACAGACCAGCTAGATCTACTGTCTCTATTATATTATGACAGACCAGCTAGATCTACTGTCTCTATTATATTATGACAGACCAGCTAGATCTACTGTCTCTATTATATTATGACAGACCAGCTAGATCTACTGTCTCTATTATATTATGACAGACCAGCTAGATCTACTGTCTCTATTATATTATGACAGACCAGCTAGATCTACTGTCTCTATTATATTATGACAGACCAGCTAGATCTACTGTCTCTATTATATTATGACAGACCAGCTAGATCTACTGTCTCTATTATATTATGACAGACCAGCTAGATCTACTGTCTCTATTATATTATGACAGACCAGCTAGATCTACTGTCTCTATTATATTATGACAGACCAGCTAGATCTACTGTCTCTATTATATTATGACAGACCAGCTAGATCTACTGTCTCTATTATATTATGACAGACCAGCTAGATCTACTGTCTCTATTATATTATGACAGACCAGCTAGATCTACTGTCTCTATTATATTATGACAGACCAGCTAGATCTACTGTCTCTATTATATTATGACAGACCAGCTAGATCTACTGTCTCTATTATATTATGACAGACCAGCTAGATCTACTGTCTCTATTATATTATGACAGACCAGCTAGATCTACTGTCTCTATTATATTATGACAGACCAGCTAGATCTACTGTCTCTATTATATTATGACAGACCAGCTAGATCTACTGTCTCTATTATATTATGACAGACCAGCTAGATCTACTGTCTCTATTATATTATGACAGACCAGCTAGATCTACTGTCTCTATTATATTATGACAGACCAGCTAGATCTACTGTCTCTATTATATTATGACAGACCAGCTAGATCTACTGTCTCTATTATATTATGACAGACCAGCTAGATCTACTGTCTCTATTATATTATGACAGACCAGCTAGATCTACTGTCTCTATTATATTATGACAGACCAGCTAGATCTACTGTCTCTATTATATTATGACAGACCAGCTAGATCTACTGTCTCTATTATATTATGACAGACCAGCTAGATCTACTGTCTCTATTATATTATGACAGACCAGCTAGATCTACTGTCTCTATTATATTATGACAGACCAGCTAGATCTACTGTCTCTATTATATTATGACAGACCAGCTAGATCTACTGTCTCTATTATATTATGACAGACCAGCTAGATCTACTGTCTCTATTATATTATGACAGACCAGCTAGATCTACTGTCTCTATTATATTATGACAGACCAGCTAGATCTACTGTCTCTATTATATTATGACAGACCAGCTAGATCTACTGTCTCTATTATATTATGACAGACCAGCTAGATCTACTGTCTCTATTATATTATGACAGACCAGCTAGATCTACTGTCTCTATTATATTATGACAGACCAGCTAGATCTACTGTCTCTATTATATTATGACAGACCAGCTAGATCTACTGTCTCTATTATATTATGACAGACCAGCTAGATCTACTGTCTCTATTATATTATGACAGACCAGCTAGATCTACTGTCTCTATTATATTATGACAGACCAGCTAGATCTACTGTCTCTATTATATTATGACAGACCAGCTAGATCTACTGTCTCTATTATATTATGACAGACCAGCTAGATCTACTGTCTCTATTATATTATGACAGACCAGCTAGATCTACTGTCTCTATTATATTATGACAGACCAGCTAGATCTACTGTCTCTATTATATTATGACAGACCAGCTAGATCTACTGTCTCTATTATATTATGACAGACCAGCTAGATCTACTGTCTCTATTATATTATGACAGACCAGCTAGATCTACTGTCTCTATTATATTATGACAGACCAGCTAGATCTACTGTCTCTATTATATTATGACAGACCAGCTAGATCTACTGTCTCTATTATATTATGACAGACCAGCTAGATCTACTGTCTCTATTATATTATGACAGACCAGCTAGATCTACTGTCTCTATTATATTATGACAGACCAGCTAGATCTACTGTCTCTATTATATTATGACAGACCAGCTAGATCTACTGTCTCTATTATATTATGACAGACCAGCTAGATCTACTGTCTCTATTATATTATGACAGACCAGCTAGATCTACTGTCTCTATTATATTATGACAGACCAGCTAGATCTACTGTCTCTATTATATTATGACAGACCAGCTAGATCTACTGTCTCTATTATATTATGACAGACCAGCTAGATCTACTGTCTCTATTATATTATGACAGACCAGCTAGATCTACTGTCTCTATTATATTATGACAGACCAGCTAGATCTACTGTCTCTATTATATTATGACAGACCAGCTAGATCTACTGTCTCTATTATATTATGACAGACCAGCTAGATCTACTGTCTCTATTATATTATGACAGACCAGCTAGATCTACTGTCTCTATTATATTATGACAGACCAGCTAGATCTACTGTCTCTATTATATTATGACAGACCAGCTAGATCTACTGTCTCTATTATATTATGACAGACCAGCTAGATCTACTGTCTCTATTATATTATGACAGACCAGCTAGATCTACTGTCTCTATTATATTATGACAGACCAGCTAGATCTACTGTCTCTATTATATTATGACAGACCAGCTAGATCTACTGTCTCTATTATATTATGACAGACCAGCTAGATCTACTGTCTCTATTATATTATGACAGACCAGCTAGATCTACTGTCTCTATTATATTATGACAGACCAGCTAGATCTACTGTCTCTATTATATTATGACAGACCAGCTAGATCTACTGTCTCTATTATATTATGACAGACCAGCTAGATCTACTGTCTCTATTATATTATGACAGACCAGCTAGATCTACTGTCTCTATTATATTATGACAGACCAGCTAGATCTACTGTCTCTATTATATTATGACAGACCAGCTAGATCTACTGTCTCTATTATATTATGACAGACCAGCTAGATCTACTGTCTCTATTATATTATGACAGACCAGCTAGATCTACTGTCTCTATTATATTATGACAGACCAGCTAGATCTACTGTCTCTATTATATTATGACAGACCAGCTAGATCTACTGTCTCTATTATATTATGACAGACCAGCTAGATCTACTGTCTCTATTATATTATGACAGACCAGCTAGATCTACTGTCTCTATTATATTATGACAGACCAGCTAGATCTACTGTCTCTATTATATTATGACAGACCAGCTAGATCTACTGTCTCTATTATATTATGACAGACCAGCTAGATCTACTGTCTCTATTATATTATGACAGACCAGCTAGATCTACTGTCTCTATTATATTATGACAGACCAGCTAGATCTACTGTCTCTATTATATTATGACAGACCAGCTAGATCTACTGTCTCTATTATATTATGACAGACCAGCTAGATCTACTGTCTCTATTATATTATGACAGACCAGCTAGATCTACTGTCTCTATTATATTATGACAGACCAGCTAGATCTACTGTCTCTATTATATTATGACAGACCAGCTAGATCTACTGTCTCTATTATATTATGACAGACCAGCTAGATCTACTGTCTCTATTATATTATGACAGACCAGCTAGATCTACTGTCTCTATTATATTATGACAGACCAGCTAGATCTACTGTCTCTATTATATTATGACAGACCAGCTAGATCTACTGTCTCTATTATATTATGACAGACCAGCTAGATCTACTGTCTCTATTATATTATGACAGACCAGCTAGATCTACTGTCTCTATTATATTATGACAGACCAGCTAGATCTACTGTCTCTATTATATTATGACAGACCAGCTAGATCTACTGTCTCTATTATATTATGACAGACCAGCTAGATCTACTGTCTCTATTATATTATGACAGACCAGCTAGATCTACTGTCTCTATTATATTATGACAGACCAGCTAGATCTACTGTCTCTATTATATTATGACAGACCAGCTAGATCTGTCTCTGTCTCTATTATATTATGACAGACCAGCTAGATCTACTGTCTCTATTATATTATGACAGACCAGCTAGATCTACTGTCTCTATTATATTATGACAGACCAGCTAGATCTACTGTCTCTATTATATTATGACAGACCAGCTAGATCTACTGTCTCTATTATATTATGACAGACCAGCTAGATCTACTGTCTCTATTATATTATGACAGACCAGCTAGATCTACTGTCTCTATTATATTATGACAGACCAGCTAGATCTACTGTCTCTATTATATTATGACAGACCAGCTAGATCTACTGTCTCTATTATATTATGACAGACCAGCTAGATCTACTGTCTCTATTATATTATGACAGACCAGCTAGATCTACTGTCTCTATTATATTATGACAGACCAGCTAGATCTACTGTCTCTATTATATTATGACAGACCAGCTAGATCTACTGTCTCTATTATATTATGACAGACCAGCTAGATCTACTGTCTCTATTATATTATGACAGACCAGCTAGATCTACTGTCTCTATTATATTATGACAGACCAGCTAGATCTACTGTCTCTATTATATTATGACAGACCAGCTAGATCTACTGTCTCTATTATATTATGACAGACCAGCTAGATCTACTGTCTCTATTATATTATGACAGACCAGCTAGATCTACTGTCTCTATTATATTATGACAGACCAGCTAGATCTACTGTCTCTATTATATTATGACAGACCAGCTAGATCTACTGTCTCTATTATATTATGACAGACCAGCTAGATCTACTGTCTCTATTATATTATGACAGACCAGCTAGATCTACTGTCTCTATTATATTATGACAGACCAGCTAGATCTACTGTCTCTATTATATTATGACAGACCAGCTAGATCTACTGTCTCTATTATATTATGACAGACCAGCTAGATCTACTGTCTCTATTATATTATGACAGACCAGCTAGATCTACTGTCTCTATTATATTATGACAGACCAGCTAGATCTACTGTCTCTATTATATTATGACAGACCAGCTAGATCTACTGTCTCTATTATATTATGACAGACCAGCTAGATCTACTGTCTCTATTATATTATGACAGACCAGCTAGATCTACTGTCTCTATTATATTATGACAGACCAGCTAGATCTACTGTCTCTATTATATTATGACAGACCAGCTAGATCTACTGTCTCTATTATATTATGACAGACCAGCTAGATCTACTGTCTCTATTATATTATGACAGACCAGCTAGATCTACTGTCTCTATTATATTATGACAGACCAGCTAGATCTACTGTCTCTATTATATTATGACAGACCAGCTAGATCTACTGTCTCTATTATATTATGACAGACCAGCTAGATCTACTGTCTCTATTATATTATGACAGACCAGCTAGATCTACTGTCTCTATTATATTATGACAGACCAGCTAGATCTACTGTCTCTATTATATTATGACAGACCAGCTAGATCTACTGTCTCTATTATATTATGACAGACCAGCTAGATCTACTGTCTCTATTATATTATGACAGACCAGCTAGATCTACTGTCTCTATTATATTATGACAGACCAGCTAGATCTACTGTCTCTATTATATTATGACAGACCAGCTAGATCTACTGTCTCTATTATATTATGACAGACCAGCTAGATCTACTGTCTCTATTATATTATGACAGACCAGCTAGATCTACTGTCTCTATTATATTATGACAGACCAGCTAGATCTACTGTCTCTATTATATTATGACAGACCAGCTAGATCTACTGTCTCTATTATATTATGACAGACCAGCTAGATCTACTGTCTCTATTATATTATGACAGACCAGCTAGATCTACTGTCTCTATTATATTATGACAGACCAGCTAGATCTACTGTCTCTATTATATTATGACAGACCAGCTAGATCTACTGTCTCTATTATATTATGACAGACCAGCTAGATCTACTGTCTCTATTATATTATGACAGACCAGCTAGATCTACTGTCTCTATTATATTATGACAGACCAGCTAGATCTACTGTCTCTATTATATTATGACAGACCAGCTAGATCTACTGTCTCTATTATATTATGACAGACCAGCTAGATCTACTGTCTCTATTATATTATGACAGACCAGCTAGATCTACTGTCTCTATTATATTATGACAGACCAGCTAGATCTACTGTCTCTATTATATTATGACAGACCAGCTAGATCTACTGTCTCTATTATATTATGACAGACCAGCTAGATCTACTGTCTATTATATTATGACAGACCAGCTAGATCTACTGTCTCTATTATATTATGACAGACCAGCTAGATCTACTGTCTCTATTATATTATGACAGACCAGCTAGATCTACTGTCTCTATTATATTATGACAGACCAGCTAGATCTACTGTCTCTATTATATTATGACAGACCAGCTAGATCTACTGTCTCTATTATATTATGACAGACCAGCTAGATCTACTGTCTCTATTATATTATGACAGACCAGCTAGATCTACTGTCTCTATTATATTATGACAGACCAGCTAGATCTACTGTCTCTATTATATTATGACAGACCAGCTAGATCTACTGTCTCTATTATATTATGACAGACCAGCTAGATCTACTGTCTCTATTATATTATGACAGACCAGCTAGATCTACTGTCTCTATTATATTATGACAGACCAGCTAGATCTACTGTCTCTATTATATTATGACAGACCAGCTAGATCTACTGTCTCTATTATATTATGACAGACCAGCTAGATCTACTGTCTCTATTATATTATGACAGACCAGCTAGATCTACTGTCTCTATTATATTATGACAGACCAGCTAGATCTACTGTCTCTATTATATTATGACAGACCAGCTAGATCTACTGTCTCTATTATATTATGACAGACCAGCTAGATCTACTGTCTCTATTATATTATGACAGACCAGCTAGATCTACTGTCTCTATTATATTATGACAGACCAGCTAGATCTACTGTCTCTATTATATTATGACAGACCAGCTAGATCTACTGTCTCTATTATATTATGACAGACCAGCTAGATCTACTGTCTCTATTATATTATGACAGACCAGCTAGATCTACTGTCTCTATTATATTATGACAGACCAGCTAGATCTACTGTCTCTATTATATTATGACAGACCAGCTAGATCTACTGTCTCTATTATATTATGACAGACCAGCTAGATCTACTGTCTCTATTATATTATGACAGACCAGCTAGATCTACTGTCTCTATTATATTATGACAGACCAGCTAGATCTACTGTCTCTATTATATTATGACAGACCAGCTAGATCTACTGTCTCTATTATATTATGACAGACCAGCTAGATCTACTGTCTCTATTATATTATGACAGACCAGCTAGATCTACTGTCTCTATTATATTATGACAGACCAGCTAGATCTACTGTCTCTATTATATTATGACAGACCAGCTAGATCTACTGTCTCTATTATATTATGACAGACCAGCTAGATCTACTGTCTCTATTATATTATGACAGACCAGCTAGATCTACTGTCTCTATTATATTATGACAGACCAGCTAGATCTACTGTCTCTATTATATTATGACAGACCAGCTAGATCTACTGTCTCTATTATATTATGACAGACCAGCTAGATCTACTGTCTCTATTATATTATGACAGACCAGCTAGATCTACTGTCTCTATTATATTATGACAGACCAGCTAGATCTACTGTCTCTATTATATTATGACAGACCAGCTAGATCTACTGTCTCTATTATATTATGACAGACCAGCTAGATCTACTGTCTCTATTATATTATGACAGACCAGCTAGATCTACTGTCTCTATTATATTATGACAGACCAGCTAGATCTACTGTCTCTATTATATTATGACAGACCAGCTAGATCTACTGTCTCTATTATATTATGACAGACCAGCTAGATCTACTGTCTCTATTATATTATGACAGACCAGCTAGATCTACTGTCTCTATTATATTATGACAGACCAGCTAGATCTACTGTCTCTATTATATTATGACAGACCAGCTAGATCTACTGTCTCTATTATATTATGACAGACCAGCTAGATCTACTGTCTCTATTATATTATGACAGACCAGCTAGATCTACTGTCTCTATTATATTATGACAGACCAGCTAGATCTACTGTCTCTATTATATTATGACAGACCAGCTAGATCTACTGTCTCTATTATATTATGACAGACCAGCTAGATCTACTGTCTATTATTATATTATGACAGACCAGCTAGATCTACTGTCTCTATTATATTATGACAGACCAGCTAGATCTACTGTCTCTATTATATTATGACAGACCAGCTAGATCTACTGTCTCTATTATATTATGACAGACCAGCTAGATCTACTGTCTCTATTATATTATGACAGACCAGCTAGATCTACTGTCTCTATTATATTATGACAGACCAGCTAGATCTACTGTCTCTATTATATTATGACAGACCAGCTAGATCTACTGTCTCTATTATATTATGACAGACCAGCTAGATCTACTGTCTCTATTATATTATGACAGACCAGCTAGATCTACTGTCTCTATTATATTATGACAGACCAGCTAGATCTACTGTCTCTATTATATTATGACAGACCAGCTAGATCTACTGTCTCTATTATATTATGACAGACCAGCTAGATCTACTGTCTCTATTATATTATGACAGACCAGCTAGATCTACTGTCTCTATTATATTATGACAGACCAGCTAGATCTACTGTCTCTATTATATTATGACAGACCAGCTAGATCTACTGTCTCTATTATATTATGACAGACCAGCTAGATCTACTGTCTCTATTATATTATGACAGACCAGCTAGATCTACTGTCTCTATTATATTATGACAGACCAGCTAGATCTACTGTCTCTATTATATTATGACAGACCAGCTAGATCTACTGTCTCTATTATATTATGACAGACCAGCTAGATCTACTGTCTCTATTATATTATGACAGACCAGCTAGATCTACTGTCTCTATTATATTATGACAGACCAGCTAGATCTACTGTCTCTATTATATTATGACAGACCAGCTAGATCTACTGTCTCTATTATATTATGACAGACCAGCTAGATCTACTGTCTCTATTATATTATGACAGACCAGCTAGATCTACTGTCTCTATTATATTATGACAGACCAGCTAGATCTACTGTCTCTATTATATTATGACAGACCAGCTAGATCTACTGTCTCTATTATATTATGACAGACCAGCTAGATCTACTGTCTCTATTATATTATGACAGACCAGCTAGATCTACTGTCTCTATTATATTATGACAGACCAGCTAGATCTACTGTCTCTATTATATTATGACAGACCAGCTAGATCTACTGTCTCTATTATATTATGACAGACCAGCTAGATCTACTGTCTCTATTATATTATGACAGACCAGCTAGATCTACTGTCTCTATTATATTATGACAGACCAGCTAGATCTACTGTCTCTATTATATTATGACAGACCAGCTAGATCTACTGTCTCTATTATATTATGACAGACCAGCTAGATCTACTGTCTCTATTATATTATGACAGACCAGCTAGATCTACTGTCTCTATTATATTATGACAGACCAGCTAGATCTACTGTCTCTATTATATTATGACAGACCAGCTAGATCTACTGTCTCTATTATATTATGACAGACCAGCTAGATCTACTGTCTCTATTATATTATGACAGACCAGCTAGATCTACTGTCTCTATTATATTATGACAGACCAGCTAGATCTACTGTCTCTATTATATTATGACAGACCAGCTAGATCTACTGTCTCTATTATATTATGACAGACCAGCTAGATCTACTGTCTCTATTATATTATGACAGACCAGCTAGATCTACTGTCTCTATTATATTATGACAGACCAGCTAGATCTACTGTCTCTATTATATTATGACAGACCAGCTAGATCTACTGTCTCTATTATATTATGACAGACCAGCTAGATCTACTGTCTCTATTATATTATGACAGACCAGCTAGATCTACTGTCTCTATTATATTATGACAGACCAGCTAGATCTACTGTCTCTATTATATTATGACAGACCAGCTAGATCTACTGTCTCTATTATATTATGACAGACCAGCTAGATCTACTGTCTCTATTATATTATGACAGACCAGCTAGATCTACTGTCTCTATTATATTATGACAGACCAGCTAGATCTACTGTCTCTATTATATTATGACAGACCAGCTAGATCTACTGTCTCTATTATATTATGACAGACCAGCTAGATCTACTGTCTCTATTATATTATGACAGACCAGCTAGATCTACTGTCTCTATTATATTATGACAGACCAGCTAGATCTACTGTCTCTATTATATTATGACAGACCAGCTAGATCTACTGTCTCTATTATATTATGACAGACCAGCTAGATCTACTGTCTCTATTATATTATGACAGACCAGCTAGATCTACTGTCTCTATTATATTATGACAGACCAGCTAGATCTACTGTCTCTATTATATTATGACAGACCAGCTAGATCTACTGTCTCTATTATATTATGACAGACCAGCTAGATCTACTGTCTCTATTATATTATGACAGACCAGCTAGATCTACTGTCTCTATTATATTATGACAGACCAGCTAGATCTACTGTCTCTATTATATTATGACAGACCAGCTAGATCTACTGTCTCTATTATATTATGACAGACCAGCTAGATCTACTGTCTCTATTATATTATGACAGACCAGCTAGATCTACTGTCTCTATTATATTATGACAGACCAGCTAGATCTACTGTCTCTATTATATTATGACAGACCAGCTAGATCTACTGTCTCTATTATATTATGACAGACCAGCTAGATCTACTGTCTCTATTATATTATGACAGACCAGCTAGATCTACTGTCTCTATTATATTATGACAGACCAGCTAGATCTACTGTCTCTATTATATTATGACAGACCAGCTAGATCTACTGTCTCTATTATATTATGACAGACCAGCTAG
The DNA here is from genome assembly GCF_018296145.1 of Oncorhynchus tshawytscha. NCBI lineage: Eukaryota > Metazoa > Chordata > Actinopteri > Salmoniformes > Salmonidae > Oncorhynchus > Oncorhynchus tshawytscha. The sequence goes on from NC_056454.1 coordinate 48,051,688, forward strand.
ATCTACTGTCTCTATTATATTATGACAGACCAGCTAGATCTACTGTCTCTATTATATTATGACAGACCAGCTAGATCTACTGTCTCTATTATATTATGACAGACCAGCTAGATCTACTGTCTCTATTATATTATGACAGACCAGCTAGATCTACTGTCTCTATTATATTATGACAGACCAGCTAGATCTACTGTCTCTATTATATTATGACAGACCAGCTAGATCTACTGTCTCTATTATATTATGACAGACCAGCTAGATCTACTGTCTCTATTATATTATGACAGACCAGCTAGATCTACTGTCTCTATTATATTATGACAGACCAGCTAGATCTACTGTCTCTATTATATTATGACAGACCAGCTAGATCTACTGTCTCTATTATATTATGACAGACCAGCTAGATCTACTGTCTCTATTATATTATGACAGACCAGCTAGATCTACTGTCTCTATTATATTATGACAGACCAGCTAGATCTACTGTCTCTATTATATTATGACAGACCAGCTAGATCTACTGCCTCTATCATATTATGACAGACGAGCTAGATCTACTGTCTCTATTATATTATGACAGACCAGCTAGATCTACTGTCTCTATTATATTATGACAGACCAGCTAGATCTACTGTCTCTATTATATTATGACAGACCAGCCAGATCTACTGTCTCTATTATATTATGACAGACCAGCTAGATCTACTGTCTCTATTATATTATGACAGACCAGCTAGATCTACTGTCTCTATTATATTATGACAGACCAGCTAGATCTACTGTCTCTATTATATTATGACAGACCAGCTAGATCTACTGTCTCTATTATATTATGACAGACCAGCTAGATCTACTGTCTCTATTATATTATGACAGACCAGCTAGATCTACTGTCTCTATTATATTATGACAGACCAGCTAGATCTACTGTCTCTATTATATTATGACAGACCAGCTAGATCTACTGTCTCTATTATATTATGACAGACCAGCTAGATCTACTGTCTCTATTATATTATGACAGACCAGCTAGATCTACTGTCTCTATTATATTATGACAGACCAGCTAGATCTACTGTCTCTATTATATTATGACAGACCAGCTAGATCTACTGTCTCTATTATATTATGACAGACCAGCTAGATCTACTGTCTCTATTATATTATGACAGACCAGCTAGATCTACTGTCTCTATTATATTATGACAGACCAGCTAGATCTACTGTCTCTGTCTTATATTATGAGAGACCAGCTAGATCTACTGTCTCTATTATATTACGACAGACCAGCTAGATCTACTGTCTCTATTATATTATGACAGACCAGCTAGATCTACTGTCTCTATTATATTATGAGAGACCAGCTAGATCTACTGTCTGTATTATATTATGACAGACCAGGTAGATCTACTGTCTCTATTATATTATGACAGATCAGGTAGATCTACTGTCTCTATTGTATTATGACAGACCATTTAGGTCTACTGTCTCTATTGTATTATGACAGACCAGCTAGATCTACTGTCCCTGTGTCTCTCTTATATTATGACAAACCAAGGTAGATCTACTGTCTATATTGTATTATGACAGACCAGCTAGATCCACTGTCTCTGTGTCTCTATTATATTATGACAGACCAGCTTGATCTACTGTCTCTTTTATATTATTACAGACCAGCTGGAACTACTGTCTCTATTACATTATGACAGACCAGCTAGATCTACTGTCTCTATTATATTATGACAGAACAGCTAGATCTACTGTCTCTATTATATTATGACAGACCAGCTAGATCTACTGTCTCTATTATATTATGACAGACCAGCTAGATCTACTGTCTCTATTATATTATGACAGACCAGCTAGATCTACTGTCTCTATTATATTATGACAGACCAGCTAGATCTACTGTCTCTATTATATTATGACAGACCAGCTAGATCTACTGTCTCTATTATATTATGACAGACCAGGTAGATCTACTGTCTCTATTATATTATGACAGACCAGCTAGATCTACTGTCTCTATTATATTATGACAGACCAGCTAGATCTACTGTCTCTATTATATTATGACAGACCAGCTAGATCTACTGTCTCTATTATATTATGACAGACCATTATGTAGACCTACTGTCTCTATTATAATATGACAGACCAGCTAGATCTACTGTCTCTATTATATTATGACAGACAGCTAGATCTACTGTCTCTATTATATTATGACAGACCAGCAAGATCTACTGTCTATTATATTATGACAGACCAGCTAGATCTACTGTCTCTATTATATTATGACAGACCAGCTAGATCTACTGTCTCTATTATATTATGACAGACCAGCTAGATCTACTGTCTCTATTATAATACGATCGACCAGCTAGATCTACTGTCTCTATTATATTATGACAGACCAGCAAGATCTACTGTCTCTATTTTATTATGACAGACCAGCTAGATCTACTGTCTCTATTATATTATGACAGATCAGCTAGATCTAATGTCTGTATTATATTATGACAGACCAGCTAGATCTACTGTCTCTATTATATTATGACAGATCAGCTAGATCTACTGTCTCTATTATATTATGACAGATCAGGTAGATCTACTGTCTCTATTGTATTATGACAGACCATTTAGGTCTACTGTCTCTATTGTATTATGACAGACCAGCTAGATCTACTGTCACTGTGTCTCTATTATATTATGACAGACCAGTAGATCTACTGTCTATATTATATTATGACAGACCAGCTAGATGACAGACCACTGATCTCTGTCTCTATTATATTATGACAGACCAGCTAGATCTACTGTCTCTATTATATTATGACAGACCAGCTAGATCTACTGTCTCTATTATATTATGACAGACCAGCTAGATCTACTGTCTCTATTATATTATGACAGACCAGCTAGATCTACTGTCTCTATTATATTATGACAGACCAGCTAGATCTACTGTCTCTATTATATTATGACAGACCAGCTAGATCTACTGTCTCTATTATATTATGACAGACCAGCTAGATCTACTGTCTCTCTAGATCTATTCTATTATATTATGACAGACCAGCTAGATCTACTGTCTCTATTATATTATGACAGACCAGCTAGATCTACTGTCTCTGTGTCTCTATTATATTATGACAGACCAGCTAGATCTACTGTCTCTATTATATTATGACAGACCAGCTAGATCTACTGTCTCTATTATATTATGACAGACCAGCTAGATCTACTGTCTCTATTATATTATGACAGACCAGCTAGACTGTCTCAGACCTAGATCTACTGTCTCTATTATATTATGACAGACCAGCTAGATCTACTGTCTCTATTATATTATGACAGACCAGCTAGATCTACTGTCTCTATTATATTATGACAGACCAGCTAGATCTACTGTCTCTATTATATTATGACAGACCAGCTAGATCTACTGTCTCTATTATATTATGACAGACCAGCTAGATCTACTGTCTCTATTATATTATGACAGACCAGCTAGATCTACTGTCTCTATTATATTATACAGACAGACCATTATATTAGACAGACCAGCTCTACTGTCTCTATTATATTATGACAGACCAGCTAGATCTACTGTCTCTATTATATTATGACAGACCAGCTAGATCTACTGTCTCTATTATATTATGACAGACCAGCTAGATCCACTGTACTGTCTCTATTATATTATGACAGACCAGCTAGATCTACTGTCTCTATTATATTATGACAGACCAGCTAGATCTACTGTCTCTATTATATTATGACAGACCAGCTAGATCTACTGTCTCTATTATATTATGACAGACCAGCTAGATCTACTGTCTCTATTATATTATGACAGACCAGCTAGATCTACTGTCTCTATTATATTATGACAGACCAGCTAGATCTACTGTCTCTATTATATTATGACAGACCAGCTAGATCTACTGTCTCTATTATATTATGACAGACCAGCTAGATCTACTGTCTCTATTATATTATGACAGACCAGCTAGATCTACTGTCTCTATTATATTATGACAGACCAGCTAGATCTACTGTCTCTGTCTCTATTATATTATGACAGACCAGCTAGATCTACTGTCTCTATTATATTATGACAGACCAGCTAGATCTACTGTCTCTATTATATTATGACAGACCAGCTAGATCTACTGTCTCTATTATATTATGACAGACCAGGTAGATCTACTGTCTCTATTATATTATGACAGACCAGCTAGATCTACTGTCTCTATTATATTATGACAGACCAGCTAGATGTACTGTCTCTGTGTTCTATTATGACAGACCAGCTAGATCTACTGTCTCTATTATATTATGACAGACCAGCTAGATCTACTGTCTCTATTATATTATGACAGACCAGCTAGATCTACTGTCTCTATTATATTATGACAGACCAGCTAGATCTACTGTCTCTATTATATTATGACAGACCAGCTAGATCTACTGTCTCTATTATATTATGACAGACCAGCTAGATCTACTGTCTCTATTATATTATGACAGACCAGCTAGATCTACTGTCTCTATTGTATTATGACAGACCAGCTAGATCTACTGTCTCTGTTGTATTATGACAGACCATTTAGACCTACTGTCTCTATTATATTATGACAGACCAGCTAGATCTACTGTCTCTGTGTCTCTATTATATTATGACAGACCAGCTAGATCTACTGTCTCTATTGTATTATGACAGACCAGCTAGATCTACTGTCTCTATTATATTATGACAGAGCTGCTAGATCTACTGTCTCTAATATATTATGACAGACCAACTAGATCTACTGTCTCTATTATATTATGACAGACCAGCTAGATCTACTGTCTCTATTATATTATGACAGACCAGCTAGATCTACTGTCTCTATTATATTATGACAGACCAGCTAGATCTACTGTCTCTATTATATTATGACAGACCAGCTAGATCTACTGTCTCTATTATATTATGACAGACCAGCTAGATCTACTGTCTCTATTATATTATGACAGACCAGCTAGATCTACTGTCTCTATTATATTATGACAGACCAGCTAGATCTACTGTCTCTATTATATTATGACAGACCAGCTAGATCTACTGTCTCTATTATATTATGACAGACCAGCTAGATCTACTGTCTCTATTATATTATGACAGACCAGCTAGATCTACTGTCTCTATTATATTATGACAGACCAGCTAGATCTACTGTCTCTATTATATTATGACAGACCAGCTAGATCTACTGTCTCTATTATATTATGACAGACCAGCTAGATCTACTGTCTCTATTATATTATGACAGACCAGCTAGATCTACTGTCTCTATTATATTATGACAGACCAGCTAGATCTACTGTCTCTATTATATTATGACAGACCAGCTAGATCTACTGTCTCTATTATATTATGACAGACCAGCTAGATCTACTGTCTCTATTATATTATGACAGACCAGCTAGATCTACTGTCTCTATTATATTATGACAGACCAGCTAGATCTACTGTCTCTATTATATTATGACAGACCAGCTAGATCTACTGTCTCTATTATATTATGACAGACCAGCTAGATCTACTGTCTCTATTATATTATGACAGACCAGCTAGATCTACTGATCTCTCTATTATATTATGACAGACCAGCTAGATCTACTGTCTCTATTATATTATGACAGACCAGCTAGATCTACTGTCTCTATTATATTATGACAGACCAGCTAGATCTACTGTCTCTATTATATTATGACAGACCAGCTAGATCTACTGTCTCTATTATATTATGACAGACCAGCTAGATCTACTGTCTCTATTATATTATGACAGACCAGCTAGATCTACTGTCTCTATTATATTATGACAGACCAGCTAGATCTACTGTCTCTATTATATTATGACAGACCAGCTAGATCTACTGTCTCTATTATATTATGACAGACCAGCTAGATCTACTGTCTCTATTATATTATGACAGACCAGCTAGATCTACTGTCTCTATTATATTATGACAGACCAGCTAGATCTACTGTCTCTATTATATTATGACAGACCAGCTAGATCTACTGTCTCTATTATATTATGACAGACCAGCTAGATCTACTGTCTCTATTATATTATGACAGACCAGCTAGATCTACTGTCTCTATTATATTATGACAGACCAGCTAGATCTACTGTCTCTATTATATTATGACAGACCAGCTAGATCTACTGTCTCTATTATATTATGACAGACCAGCTAGATCTACTGTCTCTATTATATTATGAGAGACCAGCTAGATCTACTGTCTCTATTATATTATGACAGACCAGCTAGATCTACTGTCTCTATTATATTATGACAGACCAGCTAGATCTACTGTCTCTATTATATTATGACAGACCAGCTAGATCTACTGTCTCTATTATATTATGACAGACCAGCTAGATCTACTGTCTCTATTATATTATGACAGACCAGCTAGATCTACTGTCTCTATTATATTATGACAGACCAGCTAGATCTACTGTCTCTATTATATTATGACAGACCAGCTAGATCTACTGTCTCTATTATATTATGACAGACCAGCTAGATCTACGGTCTCTAATATATTATGACAGACCATTTAGGTCTACTGTCTCTATTGTATTATGACAGACCAGCTAGATCTACTGTCTCTATTATATTATGACAGACCAGCTAGATCTACTGTCTTATATTATGACAGACCAGCTAGATCTACTGTCTATATTATATTATGACAGACCAGCTAGATCTACTGTCTCTGTGTCTCTATTATATTATGACAGACCAAGCTAGATCTATTGTCTATATTATATGATGACAGACCAGCTAGATCCACTGTCTCTTTTATATTATGACAGACCAGCTGGAACTACTGTCTCTATTTTATTATGACAGACCAGCTAGATCTACTGTCTCTATTATATTATGACAGACCAGCTAGATCTACTGTCTCTATTATATTATGACAGACCAGCTAGATCTACTGTCTCTATTATATTATGACAGACCAGCTAGATCTACTGTCTCTATTATATTATGACAGACCAGCTAGATCTACTGTCTCTATTATATTATGACAGACCAGGTAGATCTACTGTCTCTATTATATTATGACAGACCAGGTAGATCTACTGTCTCTATTATATTATGACAGACCAGCTAGATCTACTGTCTCTATTATATTATGACAGACCAGCTAGATGTACTGTCTCTATTATATTATGACAGACCAGCTAGATCTACTGTCTCTATTATATTATGACAGACCAGGTAGATATATTGTCTCTATTATAATATGACAGACCAGCTAGATCTACTGTCTCTATTGTATTATGACACGACCAGCTAGATGTACTGTCTCTGTGTCTCTATTGTACTATGACAGACCAGCTAGATCTACTGTTCCTATTATATTATGACAGACCAGCTAGATCTACTGTCTCAAATATATTATGACAGACCAGCTAGATCTACTGTCTCTATTATATTATGACAGACCAGCTAGATCTACTGTCTCTATTATATTATGACAGACCAGCTAGATCTACTGTCTCTATTATATTATGACAGACCAGCTAGATCTACTGTCTCTATTATATTATGACAGACCAGCTAGATCTACTGTCTCTATTATATTATGACAGACCAGCTAGATCTACTGTCTCTATTATATTATGACAGACCAGCTAGATCTACTGTCTCTATTATATTATGACAGACCAGGTAGATCTACTGTCTCTATTATATTATGACAGACCATTTATGACAGACCATTTAGATCTACTGTCTCTATATATTATGACAGACCAGCTAGATCTACTGTCCCTGTGTCTCTCTTATATTATGACAAACCAGGTAGATCTACTGTCTCTATTGTATTATGACAGACCAGCTAGATCCACTGTCTCTGTGTCTCTATTATATTATGACAGACCAGCTAGATCTACTGTCTCTTTATATTATGACAGACCAGCTGGAACTACTGTCTCTATTATATTATGACAGACCAGCTAGATCTACTGTCTCTATTATAATATGACAGACCAGCTAGATCTACTGTCTCTATTATATTATGACAGACCAGCTAGATCTACTGTCTCTATTATATTATGACCACAGACCAGCTAGATCTACTGTCTCTATTATATTATGACAGACCAGCTAGATCTACTGTCTCTATTATATTATGACAGACCAGCTAGATCTACTGTCTCTATTATATTATGACAGACCAGCTAGATCTACTGTCTCTATTATATTATGACAGACCAGCTAGATCTACTGTCTCTATTGTATTATGACAGACCAGCTAGATCTACTGTCTCTATTATATTATGACAGACCAGCTAGATCTATTGTCTCTATTATATTATGACAGAACAGCTATATCTACTGTCTCTATTATATTATGACAGCCCAGCTAGATCTACTGTCTCTATTGTATTATGACAGACCAGCTAGATCTACTGTCTCTATTATATTATGACAGACCAGCTAGATCTACTGTCTCTCTCTGTCTCTCTCTATTATATTATGACAGACCAGCTAGATCTACTGTCTCTATTATAATATGACAGACCAGCTAGATCTACTGTCTCTATTATATTATGACAGACCAGCTAGATCTACTGTCTCTATTATATTATGAGAGACCAGCTAGATCTACTGTCTCTATTATATTATGAGAGACCAGCTAGATCTACTGTCTCTATTATATTATGACAGACCAGCTAGATCTACTGTCTCTATTATATTATGACAGACCAGCTAGATCTACTGTCTCTATTATATTATGAGAGACCAGCTAGATCTACTGTCTGTATTATATTATGACAGACCAGGTAGATCTACTGTCTCTATTATATTATGACAGATCAGGTAGATCTACTGTCTCTATTATATTATGACAGACCATTTAGGTCTACTGTCTCTATTGTATTATGACAGACCAGCTAGATCTACTGTCCCTGTGTCTCTCTTATATTATGACAAACCAAGGTAGATCTACTGTCTATATTGTATTATGACAGACCAGCTAGATCTACTGTCTCTATTATATTATGAGAGACCAGCTAGATCTACTGTCTCTATTATATTCTGAGAGACCAGCTAGATCTACTGTCTCTATTATATTATGAGAGACCAGCTAGATCTACTGTATCTATTATATTATGAGAGACCAGCTAGATCTACTGTCTCTATTATATTATAAGAGACCAGCTAGATCTACTGTCTCTATTATATTATGAGAGACCAGCTAGATCTACTGTCTCTATTATATTACGACAGACCAGCTAGATCTACTGTCTCTATTATATTATGACAGACCAGCTAGATCTACTGTCTCTATTATATTATGACAGACCAGCTAGATCTACTGTCTCTATTATATTATGACAGACCAGCTAGATCTACTGTCTCTATTATATTATGACAGACCAGCTAGATCTACTGTCTCTATTATATTATGACAGACCAGCTAGATCTACTGTCTCTATTATATTATGACAGACCAGCTAGATCTACTGTCTCTATTATATTATGACAGACCAGCTAGATCTACTGTCTCTATTATATTATGACAGACCAGCTAGATCTCTGTCTATTATATTATGACAGACCAGCTAGATCTACTGTCTCTATTATATTATGACAGACCAGCTAGATCTACTGTCTCTATTATATTATGACAGACCAGCTAGATCTACTGTCTCTATTATATTATGACAGACCAGCTAGATCTACTGTCTCTATTATATTATGACAGACCAGCTAGATCTACTGTCTCTATTATATTATGACAGACCAGCTAGATCTACTGTCTCTATTATATTATGACAGACCAGCTAGATCTACTGTCTCTATTATATTATGACAGACCAGCTAGATCTACTGTCTCTATTATATTATGACAGACCAGCTAGATCTACTGTCTCTATTATATTATGACAGACCAGCTAGATCTACTGTCTCTATTATATTATGACAGACCAGCTAGATCTACTGTCTCTATTATATTATGACAGACCAGCTAGATCTACTGTCTCTATTATATTATGACAGACCAGCTAGATCTACTGTCTCTATTATATTATGAGAGACCAGCTAGATCTACTGTCTCTATTATATTATGACAGACCAGCTAGATCTACTGTCTCTATTATATTATGACAGACCAGCTAGATCTACTGTCTCTATTATATTATGACAGACCAGCTAGATCTACTGTCTCTATTATATTATGACAGACCAGCTAGATCTACTGTCTCTATTATATTATGACAGACCAGCTAGATCTACTGTCTCTATTATATTATGACAGACCAGCTAGATCTACTGTCTCTATTATATTATGACAGACCAGCTAGATCTACTGTCTCTATTATATTATGACAGACCAGCTAGATCTACTGTCTCTATTATATTATGACAGACCAGCTAGATCTACTGTCTCTATTATATTATGACAGACCAGCTAGATCTACTGTCTCTATTATATTATGACAGACCAGCTAGATCTACTGTCTCTATTATATTATGACAGACCAGCTAGATCTACTGTCTCTATTATATTATGACAGACCAGCTAGATCTACTGTCTCTATTATATTATGACAGACCAGCTAGATCTACTGTCTCTATTATATTATGACAGACCAGCTAGATCTACTGTCTCTATTATATTATGACAGACCAGCTAGATCTACTGTCTCTATTATATTATGACAGACCAGCTAGATCTACTGTCTCTATTATATTATGACAGACCAGCTAGATCTACTGTCTCTATTATATTATGACAGACCAGCTAGATCTACTGTCTCTATTATATTATGACAGACCAGCTAGATCTACTGTCTCTATTATATTATGACAGACCAGCTAGATCTACTGTCTCTATTATATTATGACAGACCAGCTAGATCTACTGTCTCTATTATATTATGACAGACCAGCTAGATCTACTGTCTCTATTATATTATGACAGACCAGCTAGATCTACTGTCTCTATTATATTATGACAGACCAGCTAGATCTACTGTCTCTATTATATTATGACAGACCAGCTAGATCTACTGTCTCTATTATATTATGACAGACCAGCTAGATCTACTGTCTCTATTATATTATGACAGACCAGCTAGATCTACTGTCTCTATTATATTATGACAGACCAGCTAGATCTACTGTCTCTATTATATTATGACAGACCAGCTAGATCTACTGTCTCTATTATATTATGACAGACCAGCTAGATCTACTGTCTCTATTATATTATGACAGACCAGCTAGATCTACTGTCTCTATTATATTATGACAGACCAGCTAGATCTACTGTCTCTATTATATTATGACAGACCAGCTAGATCTACTGTCTCTATTATATTATGACAGACCAGCTAGATCTACTGTCTCTATTATATTATGACAGACCAGCTAGATCTACTGTCTCTATTATATTATGACAGACCAGCTAGATCTACTGTCTCTATTATATTATGACAGACCAGCTAGATCTACTGTCTCTATTATATTATGACAGACCAGCTAGATCTACTGTCTCTATTATATTATGACAGACCAGCTAGATCTACTGTCTCTATTATATTATGACAGACCAGCTAGATCTACTGTCTCTATTATATTATGACAGACCAGCTAGATCTACTGTCTCTATTATATTATGACAGACCAGCTAGATCTACTGTCTCTATTATATTATGACAGACCAGCTAGATCTACTGTCTCTATTATATTATGACAGACCAGCTAGATCTACTGTCTCTATTATATTATGACAGACCAGCTAGATCTACTGTCTCTATTATATTATGACAGACCAGCTAGATCTACTGTCTCTATTATATTATGACAGACCAGCTAGATCTACTGTCTCTATTATATTATGACAGACCAGCTAGATCTACTGTCTCTATTATATTATGACAGACCAGCTAGATCTACTGTCTCTATTATATTATGACAGACCAGCTAGATCTACTGTCTCTATTATATTATGACAGACCAGCTAGATCTACTGTCTCTATTATATTATGACAGACCAGCTAGATCTACTGTCTCTATTATATTATGACAGACCAGCTAGATCTACTGTCTCTATTATATTATGACAGACCAGCTAGATCTACTGTCTCTATTATATTATGACAGACCAGCTAGATCTACTGTCTCTATTATATTATGACAGACCAGCTAGATCTACTGTCTCTATTATATTATGACAGACCAGCTAGATCTACTGTCTCTATTATATTATGACAGACCAGCTAGATCTACTGTCTCTATTATATTATGACAGACCAGCTAGATCTACTGTCTCTATTATATTATGACAGACCAGCTAGATCTACTGTCTCTATTATATTATGACAGACCAGCTAGATCTACTGTCTCTATTATATTATGACAGACCAGCTAGATCTACTGTCTCTATTATATTATGACAGACCAGCTAGATCTACTGTCTCTATTATATTATGACAGACCAGCTAGATCTACTGTCTCTATTATATTATGACAGACCAGCTAGATCTACTGTCTCTATTATATTATGACAGACCAGCTAGATCTACTGTCTCTATTATATTATGACAGACCAGCTAGATCTACTGTCTCTATTATATTATGACAGACCAGCTAGATCTACTGTCTCTATTATATTATGACAGACCAGCTAGATCTACTGTCTCTATTATATTATGACAGACCAGCTAGATCTACTGTCTCTATTATATTATGACAGACCAGCTAGATCTACTGTCTCTATTATATTATGACAGACCAGCTAGATCTACTGTCTCTATTATATTATGACAGACCAGCTAGATCTACTGTCTCTATTATATTATGACAGACCAGCTAGATCTACTGTCTCTATTATATTATGACAGACCAGCTAGATCTACTGTCTCTATTATATTATGACAGACCAGCTAGATCTACTGTCTCTATTATATTATGACAGACCAGCTAGATCTACTGTCTCTATTATATTATGACAGACCAGCTAGATCTACTGTCTCTATTATATTATGACAGACCAGCTAGATCTACTGTCTCTATTATATTATGACAGACCAGCTAGATCTACTGTCTCTATTATATTATGACAGACCAGCTAGATCTACTGTCTCTATTATATTATGACAGACCAGCTAGATCTACTGTCTCTATTATATTATGACAGACCAGCTAGATCTACTGTCTCTATTATATTATGACAGACCAGCTAGATCTACTGTCTCTATTATATTATGACAGACCAGCTAGATCTACTGTCTCTATTATATTATGACAGACCAGCTAGATCTACTGTCTCTATTATATTATGACAGACCAGCTAGATCTACTGTCTCTATTATATTATGACAGACCAGCTAGATCTACTGTCTCTATTATATTATGACAGACCAGCTAGATCTACTGTCTCTATTATATTATGACAGACCAGCTAGATCTACTGTCTCTATTATATTATGACAGACCAGCTAGATCTACTGTCTCTATTATATTATGACAGACCAGCTAGATCTACTGTCTCTATTATATTATGACAGACCAGCTAGATCTACTGTCTCTATTATATTATGACAGACCAGCTAGATCTACTGTCTCTATTATATTATGACAGACCAGCTAGATCTACTGTCTCTATTATATTATGACAGACCAGCTAGATCTACTGTCTCTATTATATTATGACAGACCAGCTAGATCTACTGTCTCTATTATATTATGACAGACCAGCTAGATCTACTGTCTCTATTATATTATGACAGACCAGCTAGATCTACTGTCTCTATTATATTATGACAGACCAGCTAGATCTACTGTCTCTATTATATTATGACAGACCAGCTAGATCTACTGTCTCTATTATATTATGACAGACCAGCTAGATCTACTGTCTCTATTATATTATGACAGACCAGCTAGATCTACTGTCTCTATTATATTATGACAGACCAGCTAGATCTACTGTCTCTATTATATTATGACAGACCAGCTAGATCTACTGTCTCTATTATATTATGACAGACCAGCTAGATCTACTGTCTCTATTATATTATGACAGACCAGCTAGATCTACTGTCTCTATTATATTATGACAGACCAGCTAGATCTACTGTCTCTATTATATTATGACAGACCAGCTAGATCTACTGTCTCTATTATATTATGACAGACCAGCTAGATCTACTGTCTCTATTATATTATGACAGACCAGCTAGATCTACTGTCTCTATTATATTATGACAGACCAGCTAGATCTACTGTCTCTATTATATTATGACAGACCAGCTAGATCTACTGTCTCTATTATATTATGACAGACCAGCTAGATCTACTGTCTCTATTATATTATGACAGACCAGCTAGATCTACTGTCTCTATTATATTATGACAGACCAGCTAGATCTACTGTCTCTATTATATTATGACAGACCAGCTAGATCTACTGTCTCTATTATATTATGACAGACCAGCTAGATCTACTGTCTCTATTATATTATGACAGACCAGCTAGATCTACTGTCTCTATTATATTATGACAGACCAGCTAGATCTACTGTCTCTATTATATTATGACAGACCAGCTAGATCTACTGTCTCTATTATATTATGACAGACCAGCTAGATCTACTGTCTCTATTATATTATGACAGACCAGCTAGATCTACTGTCTCTATTATATTATGACAGACCAGCTAGATCTACTGTCTCTATTATATTATGACAGACCAGCTAGATCTACTGTCTCTATTATATTATGACAGACCAGCTAGATCTACTGTCTCTATTATATTATGACAGACCAGCTAGATCTACTGTCTCTATTATATTATGACAGACCAGCTAGATCTACTGTCTCTATTATATTATGACAGACCAGCTAGATCTACTGTCTCTATTATATTATGACAGACCAGCTAGATCTACTGTCTCTATTATATTATGACAGACCAGCTAGATCTACTGTCTCTATTATATTATGACAGACCAGCTAGATCTACTGTCTCTATTATATTATGACAGACCAGCTAGATCTACTGCCTCTATTATATTATGACAGACAAGCTTGATCTACTGTCTCTATTATATTATGACAGACCAGCTAGATCTACTGTCTCTATTATATTATGACAGACCAGCTAGATCTACTGTCTCTTTTGTACTATGACAGACCAGCTAGATTTACTGTCTCTATTATATTATGACAGACCAGCTAGATCTACTGTCTCTATTATATTATGACAGACCAGCTAGATCTACTGTCTCTATATTTTGACAGACCAGGTAGATCTACTGTCTCTATTATATTATGACAGACCAGCTAGATCTACTGTGTCTGTTATATTATGACAGACCAGCTAGATCTACTGTCTCTATTATATTATGACAGACCAGCTAGATCTACTGTCTCTATTATATTATGACAGACCAGCTAGATCTACTGTCTCTATTATATTATGACAGACCAGCTAGATCTACTGTCTCTATTATATTATGACAGACCAGCTAGATCTACTGTCTCTATTATATTATGACAGACCAGCTAGATCTACTGTCTCTATTATATTATGACAGACCAGCTAGATCTACTGTCTCTATTATATTATGACAGACCAGCTAGATCTACTGTCTCTATTATATTATGACAGACCAGCTAGATCTACTGTCTCTATTATATTATGACAGACCAGCTAGATCTACTGTCTCTATTATATTATGACAGACCAGCTAGATCTACTGTCTCTATTATATTATGACAGACCAGCTAGATCTACTGTCTCTATTATATTATGACAGACCAGCTAGATCTACTGTCTCTATTATATTATGACAGACCAGCTAGATCTACTGTCTCTATTATATTATGACAGACCAGCTAGATCTACTGTCTCTATTATATTATGACAGACCAGCTAGATCTACTGTCTCTATTATATTATGACAGACCAGCTAGATCTACTGTCTCTATTATATTATGACAGACCAGCTAGATCTACTGTCTCTATTATATTATGACAGACCAGCTAGATCTACTGTCTCTATTATATTATGACAGACCAGCTAGATCTACTGTCTCTATTATATTATGACAGACCAGCTAGATCTACTGTCTCTATTATATTATGACAGACCAGCTAGATCTACTGTCTCTATTATATTATGACAGACCAGCTAGATCTACTGTCTCTATTATATTATGACAGACCAGCTAGATCTACTGTCTCTATTATATTATGACAGACCAGCTAGATCTACTGTCTCTATTATATTATGACAGACCAGCTAGATCTACTGTCTCTATTATATTATGACAGACCAGCTAGATCTACTGTCTCTATTATATTATGACAGACCAGCTAGATCTACTGTCTCTATTATATTATGACAGACCAGCTAGATCTACTGTCTCTATTATATTATGACAGACCAGCTAGATCTACTGTCTCTATTATATTATGACAGACCAGCTAGATCTACTGTCTCTATTATATTATGACAGACCAGCTAGATCTACTGTCTCTATTATATTATGACAGACCAGCTAGATCTACTGTCTCTATTATATTATGACAGACCAGCTAGATCTACTGTCTCTATTATATTATGACAGACCAGCTAGATCTACTGTCTCTATTATATTATGACAGACCAGCTAGATCTACTGTCTCTATTATATTATGACAGACCAGCTAGATCTACTATTATATTATGACAGACCAGCTAGATCTACTGTCTCTATTATATTATGACAGACCAGCTAGATCTACTGTCTCTATTATATTATGACAGACCAGCTAGATCTACTGTCTCTATTATATTATGACAGACCAGCTAGATCTACTGTCTCTATTATATTATGACAGACCAGCTAGATCTACTGTCTCTATTATATTATGACAGACCAGCTAGATCTACTGTCTCTATTATATTATGACAGACCAGCTAGATCTACTGTCTCTATTATATTATGACAGACCAGCTAGATCTACTGTCTCTATTATATTATGACAGACCAGCTAGATCTACTGTCTCTATTATATTATGACAGACCAGCTAGATCTACTGTCTCTATTATATTATGACAGACCAGCTAGATCTACTGTCTCTATTATATTATGACAGACCAGCTAGATCTACTGTCTCTATTATATTATGACAGACCAGCTAGATCTACTGTCTCTATTATATTATGACTATTATATTAGACCAGCTAGATCTACTGTCTCTATTATATTATGACAGACCAGCTAGATCTACTGTCTCTATTATATTATGACAGACCAGCTAGATCTACTGTCTCTATTATATTATGACAGACCAGCTAGATCTACTGTCTCTATTATATTATATTATGACAGACCAGCTAGATCTACTGTCTCTATTATATTATGACAGACCAGCTAGATCTACTGTCTCTATTATATTATGACAGACCAGCTAGATCTACTGTCTCTATTATATTATGACAGACCAGCTAGATCTACTGTCTCTATTATATTATGACAGACCAGCTAGATCTACTGTCTCTATTATATTATGACAGACCAGCTAGATCTACTGTCTCTATTATATTATGACAGACCAGCTAGATCTACTGTCTCTATTATATTATGACAGACCAGCTAGATCTACTGTCTCTATTATATTATGACAGACCAGCTAGATCTACTGTCTCTATTATATTATGACAGACCAGCTAGATCTACTGTCTCTATTATATTATGACAGACCAGCTAGATCTACTGTCTCTATTATATTATGACAGACCAGCTAGATCTACTGTCTCTATTATATTATGACAGACCAGCTAGATCTACTGTCTCTATTATATTATGACAGACCAGCTAGATCTACTGTCTCTATTATATTATGACAGACCAGCTAGATCTACTGTCTCTATTATATTATGACAGACCAGCTAGATCTACTGTCTCTATTATATTATGACAGACCAGCTAGATCTACTGTCTCTATTATATTATGACAGACCAGCTAGATCTACTGTCTCTATTATATTATGACAGACCAGCTAGATCTACTGTCTCTATTATATTATGACAGACCAGCTAGATCTACTGTCTCTATTATATTATGACAGACCAGCTAGATCTACTGTCTCTATTATATTATGACAGACCAGCTAGATCTACTGTCTCTATTATATTATGACAGACCAGCTAGATCTACTGTCTCTATTATATTATGACAGACCAGCTAGATCTACTGTCTCTATTATATTATGACAGACCAGCTAGATCTACTGTCTCTATTATATTATGACAGACCAGCTAGATCTACTGTCTCTATTATATTATGACAGACCAGCTAGATCTACTGTCTCTATTATATTATGACAGACCAGCTAGATCTACTGTCTCTATTATATTATGACAGACCAGCTAGATCTACTGTCTCTATTATATTATGACAGACCAGCTAGATCTACTGTCTCTATTATATTATGACAGACCAGCTAGATCTACTGTCTCTATTATATTATGACAGACCAGCTAGATCTACTGTCTCTATTATATTATGACAGACCAGCTAGATCTACTGTCTCTATTATATTATGACAGACCAGCTAGATCTACTGTCTCTATTATATTATGACAGACCAGCTAGATCTACTGTCTCTATTATATTATGACAGACCAGCTAGATCTACTGTCTCTATTATATTATGACAGACCAGCTAGATCTACTGTCTCTATTATATTATGACAGACCAGCTAGATCTACTGTCTCTATTATATTATGACAGACCAGCTAGATCTACTGTCTCTATTATATTATGACAGACCAGCTAGATCTACTGTCTCTATTATATTATGACAGACCAGCTAGATCTACTGTCTCTATTATATTATGACAGACCAGCTAGATCTACTGTCTCTATTATATTATGACAGACCAGCTAGATCTACTGTCTCTATTATATTATGACAGACCAGCTAGATCTACTGTCTCTATTATATTATGACAGACCAGCTAGATCTACTGTCTCTATTATATTATGACAGACCAGCTAGATCTACTGTCTCTATTATATTATGACAGACCAGCTAGATCTACTGTCTCTATTATATTATGACAGACCAGCTAGATCTACTGTCTCTATTATATTATGACAGACCAGCTAGATCTACTGTCTCTATTATATTATGACAGACCAGCTAGATCTACTGTCTCTATTATATTATGACAGACCAGCTAGATCTACTGTCTCTATTATATTATGACAGACCAGCTAGATCTACTGTCTCTATTATATTATGACAGACCAGCTAGATCTACTGTCTCTATTATATTATGACAGACCAGCTAGATCTACTGTCTCTATTATATTATGACAGACCAGCTAGATCTACTGTCTCTATTATATTATGACAGACCAGCTAGATCTACTGTCTCTATTATATTATGACAGACCAGCTAGATCTACTGTCTCTATTATATTATGACAGACCAGCTAGATCTACTGTCTCTATTATATTATGACAGACCAGCTAGATCTACTGTCTCTATTATATTATGACAGACCAGCTAGATCTACTGTCTCTATTATATTATGACAGACCAGCTAGATCTACTGTCTCTATTATATTATGACAGACCAGCTAGATCTACTGTCTCTATTATATTATGACAGACCAGCTAGATCTACTGTCTCTATTATATTATGACAGACCAGCTAGATCTACTGTCTCTATTATATTATGACAGACCAGCTAGATCTACTGTCTCTATTATATTATGACAGACCAGCTAGATCTACTGTCTCTATTATATTATGACAGACCAGCTAGATCTACTGTCTCTATTATATTATGACAGACCAGCTAGATCTACTGTCTCTATTATATTATGACAGACCAGCTAGATCTACTGTCTCTATTATATTATGACAGACCAGCTAGATCTACTGTCTCTATTATATTATGACAGACCAGCTAGATCTACTGTCTCTATTATATTATGACAGACCAGCTAGATCTACTGTCTCTATTATATTATGACAGACCAGCTAGATCTACTGTCTCTATTATATTATGACAGACCAGCTAGATCTACTGTCTCTATTATATTATGACAGACCAGCTAGATCTACTGTCTCTATTATATTATGACAGACCAGCTAGATCTACTGTCTCTATTATATTATGACAGACCAGCTAGATCTACTGTCTCTATTATATTATGACAGACCAGCTAGATCTACTGTCTCTATTATATTATGACAGACCAGCTAGATCTACTGTCTCTATTATATTATGACAGACCAGCTAGATCTACTGTCTCTATTATATTATGACAGACCAGCTAGATCTGTTGTCTCATTTATAGTACGACAGACCAGCTAGATCTACTGTCTCTATTATATTATGACATACCAGCTAGATCTACTGTCTCTATTATATTATGACAGACCAGCTAGATCCACTGTCTCTATTATATTATCACAGACCAGCTAGATCTACTGTCTCTATTATATTATGACAGACCAGCTAGATCTACTGTCTCTATTATATTATGACAGACCAGCTAGATCTACTGTCTCTATTATATTATGACAGACCAGCTAGATCTACTGTCTCTATTATATTATGACAGACCAGCTAGATCTACTGTCTCTATTATATTATGACAGACCAGCTAGATCTACTGTCTCTATTATATTATGACAGACCAGCTAGATCTACTGTCTCTATTATATTATGACAGACCAGCTAGATCTACTGTCTCTATTATATTATGACAGACCAGCTAGATCTACTGTCTCTATTATATTATGACAGACCAGCTAGATCTACTGTCTCTATTATATTATGACAGACCAGCTAGATCTACTGTCTCTATTATATTATGACAGACCAGCTAGATCTACTGTCTCTATTATATTATGACAGACCAGCTAGATCTACTGTCTCTATTATATTATGACAGACCAGCTAGATCTACTGTCTCTATTATATTATGACAGACCAGCTAGATCTACTGTCTCTATTATATTATGACAGACCAGCTAGATCTACTGTCTCTATTATATTATGACAGACCAGCTAGATCTACTGTCTCTATTATATTATGACAGACCAGCTAGATCTACTGTCTCTATTATATTATGACAGACCAGCTAGATCTACTGTCTCTATTATATTATGACAGACCAGCTAGATCTACTGTCTCTATTATATTATGACAGACCAGCTAGATCTACTGTCTCTATTATATTATGACAGACCAGCTAGATCTACTGTCTCTATTATATTATGACAGACCAGCTAGATCTACTGTCTCTATTATATTATGACAGACCAGCTAGATCTACTGTCTCTATTATATTACATTACCGTCTCTGTGTCTCTATTATATTATGACAGACCAGCTAGATCTACTGTCTCTATTATATTATGACAGACCAGCTAGATCTACTGTCTCTATTATATTATGACAGACCAGCTAGATCTACTGTCTCTATTATATTATGACAGACCAGCTAGATCTACTGTCTCTATTATATTATGACAGACCAGCTAGATCTACTGTCTCTATTATATTATGACAGACCAGCTAGATCTACTGTCTCTATTATATTATGACAGACCAGCTAGATCTACTGTCTCTATTATATTATGACAGACCAGCTAGATCTACTGTCTCTATTATATTATGACAGACCAGCTAGATCTACTGTCTCTATTATATTATGACAGACCAGCTAGATCTACTGTCTCTATTATATTATGACAGACCAGCTAGATCTACTGTCTCTATTATATTATGACAGACCAGCTAGATCTACTGTCTGTAGATCTACTGTCTATATTATGACAGACCAGCTAGATCTACTGTCTCTATTATATTATGACAGACCAGCTAGATCTACTGTCTCTATTCTCTATTATATTATGACAGACCAGCTAGATCTACTGTCTCTATTATATTATGACAGACCAGCTAGATCTACTGTCTCTATTATATTATGACAGACCAGCTAGATCTACTGTCTCTATTATATTATGACAGACCAGCTAGATCTACTGTCTCTATTATATTATGACAGACCAGCTAGATCTACTGTCTCTATTATATTATGACAGACCAGCTAGATCTACTGTCTCTATTATATTATGACAGACCAGCTAGATCTACTGTCTCTATTATATTATGACAGACCAGCTAGATCTACTGTCTCTATTATATTATGACAGACCAGCTAGATCTACTGTCTCTATTATATTATGACAGACCAGCTAGATCTACTGTCTCTATTATATTATGACAGACCAGCTAGATCTACTGTCTCTATTATATTATGACAGACCAGCTAGATCTACTGTCTCTATTATATTATGACAGACCAGCTAGATCTACTGTCTCTATTATATTATGACAGACCAGCTAGATCTACTGTCTCTATTATATTATGACAGACCAGCTAGATCTACTGTCTCTATTATATTATGACAGACCAGCTAGATCTACTGTCTCTATTATATTACGACAGACCAGCTAGATCTACTGTCTCTATTATATTATGACAGACCAGCTAGATCTACTGTCTCTATTATATTATGACAGACCAGCTAGATCTACTGTCTCTATTATATTATGACAGACCAGCTAGATCTACTGTCTCTATTATATTATGACAGACCAGCTAGATCTACTGTCTCTATTATATTATGACAGACCAGCTAGATCTACTGTCTCTATTATATTATGACAGACCAGCTAGATCTACTGTCTCTATTATATTACGACAGACCTCTACTGTCTCTATTATATTATGACAGACCAGCTAGATCTACTGTCTCTATTATATTATGACAGACCAGCTAGATCTACTGTCTCTATTATATTATGACAGACCAGCTAGATCTACTGTCTCTATTATATTATGACAGACCAGCTAGATCTACTGTCTCTATTATATTATGACAGACCAGCTAGATCTACTGTCTCTATTATATTATGACAGACCAGCTAGATCT